>NW_019385501.1:25404-30820 GCF_000671375.1 Centruroides sculpturatus | reverse complement strand
TTATTGTACCTGTTGTTCTCTCCTGTACAGGTGTGATACCACACATGCTACACAAAAGCCTGGGAACATTACAATTGAGTAGAAATACATACATCACACTACAGAAGGCCGCTATATTGAATACATGCCATATTGTTAGGAAATTCCTTAATACAGACACTGACACACACATTTAATTTTAGTTTTGTTTTGGTTGCTATGCCTTGACTCTGGTCCGGCATAGTACACAGCCACCGGTTTAAACCGAGTATTACCTACTAAACCCAACATAATAATAATAATATCAGAAGTCCCGAAAGCACAGATTAATTACTAGGAATGTTAATAAACTTATATATAATACAGTATAACCTCCGAATGGCGGACACTATGGAGGACCGAAACACTTGCACGTTATTTAGAGGCAAATATTATTTGAAGGATGTAGAGATTGTAAAAATGTCCGTTAAGTACAGGTGTCCGCTATTCGGGAGTGTCCGTTAATACAGGTTTTATTATATATGACATTTTTATAACATGTTTTAAAGTAACGAAGATTGATTTTCTGCTTATCGAGATAATTGACAATGAAAAAACAATTGTTTTTCGTAGACCAGAAATTAAATTTGGTGCCCAAAAACAGAACGTGTCTAATGTACAACCCAATTTTAATAGAAATTAGGCTATTAGTCATTTTAAAATCCGGAAAATTTCCCGTTAAAAATCCTTAAGACGTCACACCCAGATGACGTCACGATTGCTCTGTGTACATTTTAAGTAAACAAAGAGGCGAATCTTTAAAATGGTGACCATTTAAACGCGTTATATTACGTATTTTCTAATTGTTTACGTAAAATGTTACCGGAAACGGAATGTATGTTACCTGGTCTCCTCCAGGGAATAACAGCAAAACGGCGACAACAGGTTGAGGAACAGACTGGAGAGCGTCTAGATCGATAACGTCTACGATGCCCCATTCGGAAGGAACACCCCCATCATGGAGGAACTGGAAACAAAGATAAATAAAGGCATTATTAAATATTTCTTTATTAAAAAAAAACTAAAAAAAAAATTAGTTTACAATTGTTTGTTTCGCGCATAACTTTGTTGCTATGCGGGTTAGTATTCGATCAATGCTTTAAACACTAAATAAAAAAATAAATAAAACTTTTTTTTTCAATTTTAAAATGTCTTAAAATGGATTCGTCTATTTAAATTGTCTTCATTTAAAATATTTTATTCCAAGTGTCTCCATTCGAATGACGTTGCAGCGTGAACGGATTAATTGAAAGTAGAAGATTCCTTTTCGGATGAATCCGGAACTCACCTTATTCATAACCTACCAAAATAAATTTATGAAAAATTAAAGAAAAAATGGAGAAATTATAAAAAAACAATTACGGTTGCACCTTTTCTTATGTACTACTTACATCGGGATTGGATTCCAAAGGTAACCACCTTGTGGACGTCATGATGGGAGCTTGCTTGTCTTCTGTGATCTCCGAATGTTACTGACGAATGACCTAATGGCGCACTGGCGCCACCTAGACCCACGTCATGTCTGGTTTTTCGATCGATTACCGAGTTATTCGGTACAGAATCGCTAAGTTACAACGCCATGCTTTAAACTACCGACTGCGAATGACGCATTTTACCCTTATCTTAGACGTGATGTAAAACATAATCGAGCATCAAAATGTTCCTGTTTATTCCGAGTTTAATTCATTTTCTATATTTATACCGTAATTTCCAATCAAAACTAATAATATACGTAATACACGAAAGAATTGTATAGCATCATTAACCAACCATTCATCCGTTTCTACGAAAAGTATCGATGCAAAAATATTTCGGTTTTATTATTAATAATCGGAATAAAAGTGGCGATTTGAATGTTAAATTCACAAAATAAAAAAAAAAAAAATTATCGATCCTTGTATTTTAAATTAAATTATTGACCATTTTCTACAATTTAACTGTGTTTTTTTTTACAGGTAGAAAGTATTGACTATTAATAAAATGGAGGACCGGCGATTGCTAAACGTATTATCGACATAATTTTGCCATCAATGATTTCATTTTCCAATGTTAATTTGCCCAATTATTCATAAATAAACATTTTAAAATCGGATTGTTCGATATAATTAAACAATTCAATTGTTTTTAACATAAAAATACGGTTATATAAAAGATTAATTATCCGATCGATTCATTGGTCGATCTGCAATGTAGCATAAGCTTTAACGAATCAGATGATGCGATTCAGAGATATATTTTAGTTTATATTATTTAAAATTCTCTCCTAAATTGTGGAAATCATAAAATTCTTAATTCCTGATTTTATAAATCTTTCATTTTATTGGGAAAAATCTGTAAATGTATTTATAATTGAGATCAACATACACAAAATATTTTTCTGCACAAAATTTCAAATTATTATTATTATTTTTTTTTATTAAAATTAAACATAAAAAACAAAAAAAAAAGAAGCTGGCACTAATTGGAAATTGCATAGTTGTTAACCACAATAATTATTATATATTCTGATATACAAAACATAATTGCAGTTTCCACTACAATGTGCGTTTATAAAGTGATTGTATTGTAATATTTACTTATATTTCATGTATAAAAGGAATAAATGTACAAAATTTTCTTTAAAAAACATCATTAAATAAATTTTGCATAAATTTTTCAATTTATCATATTCAAAAAAGTCTTTTTTTTTTCATTTTTTAACAAATTTATAAACATATCACATTATCAAAGACACACTTGCCTTTTTTCTTTTTAATGATATTTTCATTTGTAAGGTTTATCAAAAAATGAAAAAGTACTAACTTGTACTACATATTTTTTTCTTTATCACTATTTAAAAAAAAGTTCATTTTCAATGAAATCTATTGCAAAGCTATTTGCAGAGTGCATTAATTAGAGTATTACACACTTTCTTTCTACAATATACAGGTATATTTACATATATAAACACATGTTTATCAATCATTTGAAAGATATACTCCATTATTTTTTATATATATATAAAGTTAGTACTTATAACTTCTTACATAAATTAAATTTTCATCACATAGTTCCATCTAATTACATCATTTATAAACAGAATTACTTTAAAGTTTGAGGAGTAAAAAGTGTAGAAATTGAGGTAGTACATTAAGAAATGGCTACAGAATATTATATACAGTTTATACATTTTGAAGATTATTTAAAATGGAAATAAATCCTCCAATAATGATTGATAGTTTTAAAAATTTTCATGACATTTTGTCATATAAAAATAGGAGAAAGAAACTGTAATTAATTAATGCATCTTCCATATTTTTTTATATTAAATAATTAGCACCTTTCTCCAACCCAGACACTTCAAACAAATAATGAAACACATATTAAATCATTCAAAATATAAATTAATGATAAATCTTTATAAATCAACTTAAATTTATTTTATATATATATATAATATTTTATAACGTGTATATAAATATACACTACAGATATATACATGATATAAATGAACTTTATAAACTTTAAGCAAGTTAACATTTATAAAAACATGATTAATGCACGTAGGACAAAACATAACATTTATAATATATATATTAATATTCAAGGTACCTGTATTGTCATGTAAGTACAAAAACTTTTTATAAAACATAATTTCCATTAATTCTGTAGTCGTGAAATCATAATAAATATTTTTACATTGCTAACAATATAAAATTACCTAAATCTTATCAATAAACTAAAGCTATGACTAGGATTACACATTAACATCAAAATTTTCATTTGATATAAAATTTATCCTGGCAAATTTTTAAACAAACATTTTCGATACAAAAATTATGTGGATGTTGATATTGCATTGGTCTATGATATATGTCGGAGGCCTTTGCCTTCGATAAATATCTGTTGAAATTTGCTCATAGAATGAGAAACCGAGTTTCTTAATTTCTTATATTATTGTTTGTTGGATATGTAAGGCAATAAAATTACAAAATACAAAGTTGATTCATGATAATCACTTAGTGAATGCAAAAATCTAGTTTACAATGGCTAAAAATTGTCTGTTTGCAATCGATTTGAGACTGACTTGTCTTTTCTTAAATTATCACAAAAAAGTAACCACATATCAATTTCGTTCTAATTGATTTCGTGATAAAATATCAAAGATTTCATTAAAGACCAAATAAAATCAATAATATTTATATACAATAAATATAAATAGTCTTTTTTTTCAACTAAACTATTGTTTACATTTACAAATATAGTTAAACAACATTAATATAATGTTTAATATTTAAAAATCTCAGTTTTTTTCAAATACTGATAATAGAAAAATAAGGCAGCTTATGTCAACTGGTTATTTGACAATTGTTTTAGCACCATCCATTTATGACTTATTATTAGACAGATTGCTAAATATTTAAATGATGTCAAGCAATGATTTGATTTGGTGAATTAATGGAATGAGAAGAATCACAGATAGCAGAAACAGTTGGTATGTTCCCTTCTTGACACTCGTTAGCATTTTCGGGAGGATTTCCATTCCTTATGACAATAGACGAACCGCTCGATCCTCTTGACCAGGACACGGACAATGTCGACTGTTCCGAATATTTCTTATTTTCCTTCTGTTCTAATTTTGCACGTACTACATCTGATGGCCAAAACTGATTTTTAATTGACTGAATTACATACCTGATAAATAAAAAAATATAAATATAACAAATCAAAAGGAAAATATGAAAAATTAAATAATTATTTTATTAATAATGCATAACAAGTTCTTGAAAAGGAATTCAAACATTCAAATTTTTTTTATATTGATAGATTGTATAAAAAGTTTACATAATTTCTTTTAGAATATAATTATTCCTTAATCTATATATATAAAAATGAATGTATGTGTGTCTGTGTGTGTGTGTCCTTCATGCATTACCACACCGTTTATCTGATTGCCGTGAAACTTTGGGAAGTTGTTTAATATACTCCTGCGAAGGTTTGTGGCATAGTACGATTGCCATGAAACTTTGGAAAGTTTTTTAATAACCTCCCGCGAAGTACATTTATCCTACGATAGATGGCGCGCGTTTACACGAGCGTTCGAGCACTGTGTGTTGGATCCATTTCAAATTGTGAAGACCATTTTCCCCTTTCAAAAAATATCTCTGTATATGCATTTGTTATTTATGATATTTGTAATAATTTTTGTTTAATCACTTTATTTCAACTTTTTTTTGCTAATTATGTATTCGCTCGAACTTCGTTAAAACCTTAACTGTACCCCGAACAACAACCGAAGTTGTAGGAAGAAATTCGCGTATTTTACCGATCTAGGGATCCCCCCTTTTCCAAATTTTAATATCAACTCAAAATAATTTAAAAAGACAAATTACAATAAAACGGTTTATTATCCAACTAT
>NW_019385501.1:5718-24993 GCF_000671375.1 Centruroides sculpturatus | reverse complement strand
AATACAATAATAAACTTACACATAAATTATGTGATTAACATTATACAATCTTATTTATTGCAACAACTTAAACTGTTATGGCACCTTGAATTGCACAAGAGTCCCTTGCTTTTACAACTGCATTTATTCGTGGAACACTTCTTTTTGCAATGACAGCGTGTATAGTCTTGTCATCCACTTTTCCAAATAGCTGCAGCTGCTTCTCTCAGCGATATTTCAAGAAGAAATCTCATCTATGGAAAGTAACTTTTCTTTACAAATTACGAACTGATTACGGGTATAAAGCTGTTTCAGGGTACTATTTTTGTTTGCTAATTTATAAAAGTCGGAGTCTTCTATTCTAACAACAACCGCCAACACATTTCGGGCATCTGTACGGCCACTGTCGACATCAGGGACTTGTATTCGTACAGTATCATCAATTTGAGCTGAAGGAAATGGAGAAGAATATGGTGACAGACTATCGCCTCTCTGTCGACATTGGCTTTTGGGTGTCATTTCAACCTCCACCAAAACTTATCTGTGTTTGTCGACATACGCCGGCGATTGTTCGAATGTATAATAATTTAACTAAATATTCGGTCTTTCATCGACGTATTTTGTATGTGTCGACATTCACCGGAGAATATCGACATTCACTAATTTCGGTCTTTCACAGTAACATATACATATGATATTATATTCTAATATTATAGATACAGTATAGTACAAATAAATGTACTATACTGTATTGTATCCACAACAAAGTCAAAATATCCATATACAAGGATAGTTTAAATAATGATCAAAGCTTTAAGATAGCATTTGTGATAAAATTTTTCATTATTTAATTAAAGTTAATTTGATTTTTTCATGTAAAAAAGCACACACCAACACTTTGTTTTGCTTAATACAATCACGGGGATATTTTTGTGATAAATAAAAGTATCACACATTGTAAAATGTCATTGAATGGTAATTAAGTTTAAATTTCAGTTAACAGTTTATTGTGTGTTCTTTTCATTACTAGTGTATTTTTCATTTAATAAATTATCAACATAATGAATTCTCTTCATTTCCTACAGGAAATTCAATATATGGAAGTTTAACTGTATTTATAATCAATACTAATCAATTTCAATCAAAACAGTGGTTCTTACCTAGGTAAACAAGAGGTGACTGTAACAAATAAGATACAAAACCAGAAATTTGCAGTTTTCATTAAATGCTGAATGACCCAATATGGATTTTGAAGACCAGGACAGCTTATACATACTGAATTATATACAACAGCAAAAGCAAAATAAAGTCCCAAGCTAATAATTATGGTAATAAAATGTATCCAAGTCTGTAAAAGAATTAGAAATTATATTATAAGTAAGAATAATCACATAATTAATAACAGTAATATTTTATTGAGTAAAAATATAATTTGTGAGATTTATAAAAATAATGAGATTTATTTACCCAAGATTTAGTTTCTATGCTTAGATGAACCAACTGAACAACAACGCATGCAGTAAACGTTATAGTACCAAATTCCCAAATGCCCAAAGTACTATCATAATATATCTGAATTATATCAAAATTAATTAATATTATTGCAAATTACAGAAAAAAAATTTATCTGAAAGTAAAATGAAATAATACTTACAACATATGGTACAAAGAATATAATAATGCTTTGGTAGATGGCATCCACCATATTAACAATAAAAGAATATTTTGTGTACAGCTGTATTAAAATAAATATTCATATTAGAAAACTTTTAGGTAAATGTAAAGATATATTGAGTAAGAATGAACTGATAAATTATAAATATAAAATGATGTTTATAGAATAAAAATATTAAAGTTTAGTATGACATAATATTTACAAACCTCTGAATTCCTTCCTCTGGAATAAATTCCAGGATTCTGCAGCAGTAAATAATCCCGACAATCTTGATCATATATACCAACAACCACAGGAGATATTGAAGTGAAAAGTACATTCACAAACATTAAATACATTTGGTCAATCATAACACTCCCGGTAAAACCACAAAAGAATTGGAACCAAAATAAAACAAAAATGAGATTCTGTAAATATAAATAATAATTACTTTTTCTTGTAAAGTATAAAATTTCAATATGTTACACCAAATCTGGGAATTACATTATTTTAAACAGAGTTGAAAATAATTAAAAATAAGTTAATAAAAATTTCTACTTAATTTTCCATTTTGCCTATTAAATACTAAAATTTTGTAAACTAAGCAAAAATTTGTTTTTATGAAATTGGTAGTTGGTGTGCTATGTTCATGCATTTTGCAATATTCTTGCCAAATTCATAAAATTGGCAATTGCTTCAAGTGGTATTAGCAACATAGTAAATTTATGAACTTGCGTATTTTGGAGTTTCATTTTCATTTACTGTTGTTTGGAGTTTCTAATTTTGTAGATTTTGCTGTGAGTATTTATTTTTATATTATATATGCTTAAGTCCTAATTTACCATTTAATGTAATATGTAAGTAATAACCATCATTAGAAAGTATAAAATATCATTAAGTAATCTTCAGGTAAGAAAACAAAACTAAAATAAATCTTTGTCTATTATTTTCTAAGCCATAACTTAATGAGCAAAACAAAAGTTGATATCTTATTCAAAAATATAAAATTGCCATTTTGCAAAATAGGCAATTCTAAAGTAGAAATAGAAAATTTGTCAAATTCAACACTTGGGTGTGCTAATTTCATGAATAATATAAATTTTTGCCTGTTTTACAAAATGAGTAACATTCCTGGATTCAGTATAACATATATAACAATACAAATATTTTTATTTATTAAAAATGATCTTTAATATGTGTAGTTTTTGTACAAACTAAGTATTTAATTATAAATTATTATACAATAATTAACTATGTGAATAAATGAAAGTAAGAAAGAATCTGTGGCTTGGTTGAGCCTTGTTTTTCTTTTTGTTTCTCTTTCTTCCACCATTTTTCTTTCATAAACTTCACTTCTGGCCTCTGTTCTTGACCCACTGTAATTGGTTGACCCAATGATCCAATGGGTCGCTAGGGAAAAAGGGGCAACACCGGATTAGTCAAAGGGGACTGGCACAAGAGGATAGAGAAAGGAAAGTGGGCAAAATCATCACTTTTTGGAGAGAAGAGCTGGGAAGGAAAAGACCTAGATGTCAGCAAGTACAGAAAGAAGATCTCTCTGGAATAACGGACTCAAGGTTTATTTTTTTGCCAGTCACCACCTTTTGACCCTTTTCTTTTTCTATCAAAAATCAAATCTTCTAATTCTTATCAATCCCATCTTGATCTAGGGTCCTTTATTTTATAAATTAGTTAAGCTAGACATAAATTAGAATAAGTGCTCTGTTTTCTCGGCACATGGGAATCAATCAGTAATATCGTTACAGGTAGTCCCAAGTATCTTTGTGTTTTCCTAGTTCTTAAGTGTGTACAATTGTTTCTTTGGAAACATTGGTATTAACTGTAAATAATAAACTTTTAATTTTATCAACACCGAGCAATTCTTCGGACTCAGTCATTTGCTTTCAGCTACAAATCTATGTCATGAAGCTATTAAAAAAGTTATTTGTTTCTTGTTTTACTTTATGAAGCAATATCTTTATTTCATTTAAATTTAAATAATCAGAACTTTTGACAAAAATTTTGAAGTCAAAATTTTATCAAATTTTATCAAAAATATTAGAAATATTTAAGTTTGTGGAAATACAGATATCACAAATTAAAAAGTAATTAAAATTAAAAATGATAAATTCTAACAATATCTAAACATGAAAATTCATTTATTTTCTTTATTGGAGCCACTTAAACTAAAATTTTAAGAAATATTTTTAAAAATAATTATTTAAAAATAAAAATGATATATATAAAATGATTTCTACTTAATATGCATTTCATCATACAGAATTTTCTATTTTGCATATTAAATATTATTTAATATTTCAAAGATACATTCAGAAATTTTTTGAACTTCAATTTATTAAATTTTGGAAAAACTTTCTTTATATATGAAGGGGTTTCAATAAGTAACACCCTTTATTGTTTTAAGCAAAAGTTTTAATGCATATGGAAAATACAGAATATAGGAAATGAAATATGTGGATTAGGCTACTTCTCAACATAGGAACCAATCAGGTTCAAGTACTTCAACCAGCAGTGTACCTGCTTGAAGATGCCTACATTATAGAATATGCCAGTTCCTGGCCATACAACTGCCTGTGGACAGCTGATTTAACTTCTTCGTCGGAATGGAACCTCTCTCCAGCCAGGAATTTCTTCAAAGAACCAAATAGGACACCAAGCAATTTTTCTGACAGCATCTAGCAAATATGGCGATTGCTTTGAATCATTTGATGAACAGCTGTGACTGAATGTTTGAAGTAAAGCTGCACTTACCAGATGACCTAACCCAGGGGTGGCCAACAGTTTTTGCCCCCAGGCCGAATTGGAAAGAAAACTTTTTCCACGGGTCGAACCAGAGGCTTCCTTAGGAAGATTTTGAGGTGGTGCGAGATCTCATTGTGGTGTCACCCATAGAGACTGAATTGTAGATAGAGATTACAGATACATTTTTCACATTATCATGCTTTATCAACACTCTACACTGTACTTATGAGATTTGTAATGGAGGGTTAACTCTAAACGCACAGCGAGTTGTTAACCTTTTTTTTTTTTTCAGGCGTCAGAATTTTTCATTGAGCCATTCAGATTTCAGTAGCTAATATTGAAAGATTCATCACGGGCCACATAATTTCATTAGACAGGCCGTATGTTGGCTATGCCTGACCTAACCTGTGCTCATCCATCACACACTGACGATCATTTTTAAACATTTTGCACCATGCAATCGTCACTGTACACTTTCTGTATTTTTGCACGAAGTTATTCACATTTCTTGCCCCCTGCCCACAGAAAATGAATAACACTTCACTGCTCTTGGAGCATGGATGATGATAGTGTGCAAGCATTTTCTCTATTTGTCAGAAATGTCCAACAGACAACACAAGTGTTCCTATCATGCCATAGTATTGCCAGAAATTCAAACTTCATTTACTATATTCACGTTTTTGCATGTACAGTACATTAGAATGTTTGTTTAAAAAAATAAAAGGCATTACTTATTGAAACACCCTCGTAGATACTTTTGTTATGAATAAAATAATAAATAAGATTAATTTCAGCAGAGACATTAAAATGGCATAAAATTAAAATAATTTTTAACAAAAGTCATTTTAATGATTTACAAATATTTGGATTAATACAGTATATATATTATGTATTATATAAATATTGATGTTTCATTTTTATTTCATTACAATAATAAATTTCATTTAAAAAAGTACAAATTATACTTTTAGAAATTTTAAAAGATTACTCACGGCATTTTTATAAAAAAAGTACAAAATTGTCCGTGCCAATCTATCATAACACCAGTGACCGTGCACGAGCAACAATCTTTCTAAATGGCGAAATCTTGCCAAAGCAAAATCACTAGCCATGACTGCTTGCATTCCTTCTTGACCACTTATACCAATTCCAACATCTGCTGTTTGGATCATGCTTACATCATTTGCTCCATCACCTATGTAAAGAATTTCATAGATTAAAAATAAAATTAAACTGCATTTATAAGTTATTTAACTTTTGAGGAAAAAATTATAAGATAAAAAAACACCCTAAAAATGTACAAAAATAATACTTATATTTATTTTGATACACAAACTTATGAAACAAATACAGAACACAAAAGGTTTCTATTAATAATTGCCTTTTCTAAATTATGTAAAAAAGAAAAAAAACTGAAACTAAATGAAGAATTCAGCATTTCAGAATCTGGCAACATTAACAGAAATAGACTATAGATCATTTGAAAAAAAAAAAATAGTACTTGCATGATTGCAAGTGCTATTTTATAAAGCACTTATTAGTCCTGAAATTGGTCAAATCTGCCAAAGTATATGTAAAAATCACAAAAGCATATTTTAGATATATTTTTAAAAATGCATATAAAATGTGCATTATCAGATAACTTTAATTTGATCTGCTTGGACCTAAATCATGTTTTATATTGAAGTTTTAAAATTGTAGCATTCAAGGAAAAAAATGCACATGTAAACAAATCCAGTCTTTAATTATGACAAATTTTCTTTAATAAAATCAATTAATTATACAATGTTAATATAAAAACTGCTTACTACTTACCAATTGCTAATGTTAAAACATGTAATGATTCCTTCACTAACTTGATTATTGAAGCCTATAAATAAAAAACAATATATACTTAATATTTTACATTAGTAAAGTAAATATGAGATTCACAAAATACTAAATCTATAAGTATACAAGGTATTCTGAAATCCTTTTAAAGCCAAATAACTAATAAAGTAACTTTGAGGATTACATAATCATTAAATGTCTAATTATAAAAGAAATCAAGAGAAAAATTCAAATTACAATATTATAGAAAAGAGTTCATTTCAAATTAATAAATAAAAATTGAGATGACGATAAAAAACTATTTAGTTTTCTCTGCAGAAAGCAAATGAAGATGTAATTGATATATTATCAAATGACATCTTCTGTTACATAATTAATGAAAAAAAAGTTTGAGTTAAAATATTCTAAAAGTCTTATTTACATTTCTTTTACCATGACATTAATTATGAAAAAAGGAATGAAATTATTATCCTAAAAAAATTAAACTGAAGAAGACTATTGCATTTTTGTTAAAGATAATTTTGGATGATCATTTATAGTATTTTTATATGTGAATTCAAAACATCGATTTTATTGACAACTAGCATTAGTATACAAATTTGTAATCTAAATTTTCTTTTCATTGTCAATTTCATTTTCCTGAAAATTAGGTCAAGGCCAATAGACAATCATTATTGAATTTAGCACTATTGATTTAGCATATAGACACACATTCCTATTTCTGAATTTACATTTCCCTAGAAATTACAGATTCCACATAATTTTGAGACATTTATACTTGTGTATATATGTGTATATATACACATACATACATGTGTGTAAGTATACTAAGTTTTTGATTCTATTTGAACAAAATGCATTCTTCTATTCAGTACCTTTTTTGAGCCTAAGATTCATGAGTTATAAACTAAGATTTTAAGATTCATATTGTAGACCATTATCTTCTGTAAATAAACCATCATATAAATTTCTATTATTTTTTTAAAATTTGGTTGCTATAATGGGTTATTTGACTTCTTGGATTTAAATATTTCTTAAAATTTTCTTTTCTTTGTTAAAAAATATGAAAAAACCCAAATGTTTTTATGTTAATTTACAACCCATTTATTAAATATTGTCTTTATGATTAGAGTTGTTAAATTCAATGTAATTGACATCACTATTAAACTACTGTAAATTGTAAGTAAACATTTCAAAGACTAATAAACTAATGCAAATAATTAACTTTAACAGACATTAAAGTTAAATAAGAATTGATTTTTACGTTTGAAAAGCTAGTAGCAAATAAGCATATTAAATAACTGAAGTTAGTCACATCAGATCAACAATTGATTAATGATCTAATTACAATTATTTTAAACAGTGATTTCTAGTTTTATTATTATTTAGTAATATATTATTGTAATAATAATTTATTTGCTTTATAACTTAATTTAATTAATTTAATTTAATTAAATATCAATATAACTTACATTATTTTATGTTTACATTATATCAATTTTCATATAACAACTATAATTATTATTTCATAGTCTTGACACAAAATTATAACATAAATTTTAAAAAACATAAAAAATAAACCTTTTGTAGAGGTGTTGCTCTACAACATAGCACAGCATGACATCGTGATGCTAATTCCAAAAAGAGAGGACTCAACCTTTTGTCCAAGACATAACTTAGGGTACGACCATCAATAACCATTCCTTTTTGTCGATACGACTGATGTGTGTTTAAAATACAGTTAGTTGATTTTGATTTCTTGTTAAAAAACTTTGACAATGAATTAAAAACTGATGATTTAATTTTAGAAGGAGATGTATTCCAAGCCGTTAAATCTTTATTCATCTGATCTAAATAAAATTTAATTGTGTCCTCTGTTGTTTCCTACAGTANCTATATATGCTAGTGAAAATGGCATTACACCCAAATCATAACAAGCAACCATAACCCGGCAAACTCATCATATACACCAACTTAGGAATTTGGAGGTATTAGAAATTTTTAAAGCAGAATTCCAAGGTCTTTCAATCAATTTAAAGACCAAAAAAACTCTTGAGGGTGTGGCAGGCTATGTATGACCTGGAATTATAACAGTTGATGCAAACACACATTGTTAGGAATTTAAAATTAAAAAGGAAAATTTGAAAGGAAATTAGAACACATCAGAAATGGAATAGAACAGAATCACACCAGAAAAGGTTTTCTCTAGTAGAACTCCACCTGAAAAAGATCCTAGGTTGGACCAAAAACGTTTGTGATACGTTAAAAAATATCTGCAAAGCTTTATAAGATTAGTGTGATATATTTATCAATGCTTTGTTTATTAGATGGATTTTATTGGATTTGATAATAATTAATATAGTGCATTAAAAATATTTCTGAAGCTTCAATAAATTTTCAAATATGCTTTCCTATTTGATCAAATGCAAAGCAAATGTTTCCTCTTCCAACACTAACAGCCAAACAGTCAATCTTAATATTGTGTTTATGCTCCCTATTACACAAATCCAACATCTAAAACATTACTGATAAAATTTAAGAAAAAAACAGTAACTGTAAAATAAAAACTATTGCTTTCCTCATAAATTCATTTTTTTCAATCATAGAGATAATGCAAACATACAGTGTGGCAACAAAAAGTGGAAAACACTAATGCAACAAAAAGTGGAAAACACTGTGCTTTGCATGATATGGAAGGCCAGAAGGCTACTGCTCTTGGGAACCCAGGATCAAATCCAGGTGATTTTAGATCTTAGCATTTTTAAGTTTCAAATCTTTTATTTTAAAAATATGGTTAAATATTAATAATAATAAAAAAACAAAAATAAGATATTAATATCGAACATAATATAAATTAGAAATATCTAATACTTTTTCTAACAGATAATATAAATTAATTCCAGTAATCTTAAAAATGCAAAATATTTCATGTTTTTAATACCTGCTTATCTCCAGTAAGAACCCATAATACAATTCCTGCAGAACGTAAAGCATTTATGGTTTCAGGTACACCACTCTGTAACCTATCTTCTACTCCAGTTGCTCCCAATAATTCTAAATTTGTTTCAATTTGGCATGCAGATATATGAAGCTTTTCTTCTTGATCCTCCATTGAGAGTTCAGCTTTTCTATGTTCATATAACCATTCTTCATATTCTTCAGGAGAAATAATCTAAAAACAAAAATCCATTTGTAGTTATCTTATAATTATATATTAACTTTAATATAATATTTATGATATTTTAAAATTAGAACTGTTAAAATTAAATCACATAATTAGAAATAATAATCTGAAAATTACAGTCATAACTATTATTTTATATAACTCTAGAATATATACTGTTAATGTTTTGACAGACAACTGGATGGCCAAGTGGTTAAGGTAACAGCCTACTGCTCTGGGATCCCAAGATCATCTGGATGGATCAAAACAGCCCAGAATTTTTTGGGAGCGATCCACCCAGATATGTCAGGCTTTGTCTCTCATCATCTGGCTAAGTCCATAATGGCTTGCTATTAAAAAAAAAAAAAGACTAGAACAGACTGATGTGGGACATAGCCCAAAATGCATTTCTGTTGAAACAATAAAGATGACTCTCCTTTAAAAAAGAATTTTTCCTTGTATGATAGATCTGTGAACATAATATCTAATTATCAAAAAACTACTGAAACACCAGATCAAAGGTTAATATAACAAAAGATAGAAAAAAAAGTCCTATCAGTGTCTATAGGATGGAGAGAGTTAAAAAAATAGATATTTTAGCAGCATATATTCTATAACAACTTAAAGATAATAAGTAGTCAATATTATAATAAGAAACAATACTATGTAATTAAAATCAATTTTTTAGTTTTGTTAAAACTCATAAATAATCAAAACTAATTAAATATGTATTAACTGGAAATTAAATCATATTAATATTCTCAATTAATATATATTTAGTATGTTTAAACAAATACTTTTTTTAAAATTAAAATACCTTTTTAGCCATACATAAAATCCTTAATCCTTTTCTACTGTAATTATTTAAATGCTGTTGTGTTTTCATAATAATTTCTTGCATTTCTAAAATTTAAAAAAATAAATAAAATCTTTTTTTCAACAACAAAAAGATTTTGAGTCAAAAATTAATTAACTGAAGATAATATACAAATTATATTACATTCATTATATGTCATCATTACTTATTATTATTATTTCTACAACAATAACTCTCAAAAATTAAAATACCAGGTGTTTGATTATGAGA
The DNA here is from genome assembly GCF_000671375.1 of Centruroides sculpturatus. Lineage (NCBI taxonomy): Eukaryota > Metazoa > Arthropoda > Arachnida > Scorpiones > Buthidae > Centruroides > Centruroides sculpturatus. The sequence continues at coordinate 14,517 of NW_019385501.1, read as the reverse complement.
TATCTGAGTTAGAACAGTAGAATCAGATCCTTTGCAATATAACAATTTTTCTCCAGTAAACGGATGCTGCAAAATGACTGACATTCTTTTACGAACTGAATCAAATGGAAGGATATGAAGTACTTTAAATTCTATCAAACCTTCACCTAGAAATAGAATACTTTTATTAATTTAACAATTTAAAATATATATTCATTACATACAATCATAAACATTTAAAGCTTGTTAATAAAATTTTTTTGATTCATAAAACTTAACTTTTATATAAAAACTAATTTTACTGTTAGAATCTCACCAACAATTTTATACAAAAGATATTGCATAAAATATGCATCATAAAATTAAGAAAAATTAAAAAACAAAGAATTGTGTAATTTGTAATAAAAACAGAGAAATATATAAACAAAAGTGGAACTTAAATTTCACATAGTTATAAATTAGCATTATTTTATATCATTTTTATGAAACAATAAGTGTAGAATCTAATAAATTTGATGCATGCATTAAAAAAAAATCCTCTGAATGTGTTATTGTATTGTACTCACTCATTAGATAACTTTTATTTACAGTGGAACCTCACTTAACAAGCATAATTCGTTCCAGAATGTTACTCATAAAGCAAAACAATTTTCCCATATAAATTAATGTAAAATACGATAATGCGTTCCATGCTGAAAAAAATACTCAAATATTTTATGTATAATGTTTATTCAAAGAAAATTATACAATATACATTGTTAAGGAGCGTGAATCATCTTCATCTTTTCTTCTAGCGTGGAATAAGCCAACCTGGAATGCAAATTCAATTTGCAGAAATAAAAAAAAAATCAAAATACAGTAATTTCTAATATTTAATTATAGTTTTTACCTAGCCCAAGAATTTGGCATATCATTTGGTGTGTTTATTATATAATGGGCTATGGTTGTTGATGTTTATATGTAATATGTTTGAACACAAGCAACACTAAAATGCTAGTAGAATGGGTGCTAAACAGACTGATGTAGCATGAGCACAATCCAAGACTTCCTCTCTCTAAGTCACTTGTTATGCAAAATGTTGTTCATTAAGTGAGTAATATTTTTTACAATATGCAAATTACTTGTTATGACAAGTGCTTGTTAAGAGAGGTTTCACTATACTTCATTACTTTTAAGATTCTTTATTGTTTATATAATTTCAATTATGTTATATTTTTCTTTAGTAGTTTTTACTTTTTCTTTTGTATTAACATATTTCAGATACATAATTAAACATTTTTATCATAAAAATATATAATTCAAGTAAATTTATTATTTTTTCCATTATCATCTAGTTTAGATCTTGATATTTTATTTATTTACTAATAAACTTAGTTAAATACCTGGTAGGAATATTAATGCTGCATCAGGAGTTCTTCTTAAAAGACGGCAATTATAATGAAATGCAGCTTCTACAAGAGCAATTTCATCTGGACTTTCTGCTTCATATATTGGACGGAAATCTGCCGGAGAGGGTGTAGGAGTTGGTGTATATGAACGATAACCAAATGATGGTATAGCTAAATGCTTTGGTCTCCAATTTGGTGTAGAAGCTGCAGAATTACTTGGTGTATCAACAGAGTTTATCAAAAGTGTATATTTGTCCTGTGGTAGATCACCACTTCCCAACACATGGGATTCATTATTAATAGGTGGAATGTTTAAAAAAAGACCACTGGAATTCATCTAAAAAATTTAATATCTTTATTAGAGGAGAAAATTACTTATAACCTTGTATAAAATGAAAAATACTCAATAATTTCTTAAATATACTAATTTTAAATATATAAGTGTATTTGGTTTGTATTAAAGAACTTTTTACTTATTTGGCTTTAAAACAAAACAAAACAAAAAAATGCATATATATAAAAATTAAAGAAACTAACATCATTAAATATAATTAAATTTTATACTGAAAATGTTTTATGTATCATATACACTAAAAATACCTTTTTCAATCTAATTATTTTAACTATATCTTTACAATGTAGTTAATTAGTTAATTATTCCTCTAAAAGTTGCAGTCTCCTGAAAGGAAAGTTCCAAAAAATCTTATTTAACAAATTATAAAGTATCCCCTGATGACAGTAATAGTTAAAAATTTATTCAAATTATTCTTAAAATCAGTTACACCTAAAACATAGTTACAGTAATCATTAGTGTTGAAATTTTTTGTTTATTCCCACTGTTTTTTCTTTACATATTTTAACATTCATCATAGTCCATAATAAAAAGTCCAAATTCAAGAAGAACCTTAACACAAAAACTTTTTTTGCAATTGTCTACAATTGCAAATATAGTTTTATTTATTTATTTATTTTTTTACATTCACAGCCAAGTAACCATGTAAAAAGCCAACAGCTAAACTAATCATGTTATTAATAATAACTAACTGATTTCATGACTATTTCTGTGAATGAAGATAGTGAACATTATTTGAAGGCTATTTTGTTTTCATTTTTGTTCAAAAAAGAAATGTTACTGAAAAAATGTCCACCATTGTTGGAAGCTGGCTATTATTGGAGGTTTGACTGTATAAGCTTACTCTATATGCAACAGCAGTTTACATTACATATTTAATTTATTTTGTTTAATTATGTTTTTTATTTTTATTGTGCCATTATAACGCCCTTAGTTTTGATATCTTACATTCTACAACATAATTGAAAATTTTAATCTAAGATAAAATTTAATATATTACATTAATATTTTGATTGGTTAATTATAAACTGCAAAACCCAAAAATTGGTCACAGTAATCAATTCAAAGCTATTGAAATAAATATGAAAATCGATATCACCTCATCAAGTCTTATTTCTTTTAAATTTTCTAACATATTAATACAATGGTACCTTGTATACTTCAAATAATTGTGGCTTTGAATGCTTCAGAGTTTGAACTGACCATGTAATACATGAAAACAGTACACACCTGGTGAATCTGATAGCCATGTTTAAGATGCCAAAGTTGATGGTGTGTAAACAGTAAATGCAATTTTCATTTTATTATACATTATTTACATATTTTATTTGTTGTTTTCATGCTTTAATTTATCATTAGTGCATTTGATTATGCTATTTTTACCTTAAATTACATGTATTTGTTGTTTTAAGTTTATTGAAATGAGTATTGTTAAGGGTCGGGAATAGATTAATTCACTTTCCATTATTTCTAATGGAAAAAATTGATTCAGATTTCAAATGATTCAGTATTTGAACAGCCTCCTGGAATGAATTAAATTAAAAGTACAAGGCATCACTGTATATATTTTGAAATTTTTTATTATCCTACAATTCATGAAAAAGTTGTAACTTTTGTTCATATTATATAAATTATATATATATAAATAAAAAAGAAAATTGGATAATCACCTGATCTTTATGTGGATATTTAGATACAACAACAGTATTACAAATGGCCATGAGTAAAAAAAAGTCTTGGATACGTTGGCGTTCTGGTAACAGATATACTTTCATATCCTGTTCAAAATTTATTTCCATATCCAATTGACATAATTCATCTTGCAATCTTGGATTAACAATAAATGTATCATCCTAAAATTTATAATTTTAAAATTTTATTTATTAATATAAATATTCAATATTATCATACAAACTTAGCATAGTCAAATTCTAATTTATTTGAGTATGCTATATGCTTTTGAATAATATATATATAACTTTTTTTAATAAAAATTTTATTTCATCATTTAAGAATAATGTAAGAATTTTTAAAATTTATTATACATTGGTATCCAGTTGTCACAATTATCTATAACATATATGTAATTTCTGTCATCAAGATTGCTATAAAATTTAAAAGAGGACCAATGAGAAGCATGTTGTCTGAAATGCATATCTTAATAACTCAATGAAAGCCTGTATACCCATCTTAATTGTGTTCCTGCATGATTTGTTCTCTCAAGCAATTTTATACTTACTCATAACAATTACGAGAACAAAATGCAATCCAGTATAAATCTATTTCACATTATAGATTTTAAACAGTTTAAGCCAAATATAAGTGCACAGTACAAAAATATTTATTTTTATATTGTTGTGTCTGAATATGTGCCTGCAATCAACTTTCCTCTAATAATCAAGAAAATATATTTTGTTTATGATCTAGTCAGTCACTCATCTGTGGCTGTAGAATAGAGTATGAAAATAAAGTGTACAAACTTATGTGTGTGTCATCTAAACTGCCTTTCAATTATTGATATAATATATATATATATATAATTTTCTTAAAATTAATTAATATAAAATAAAAGATTAGGTTTTGTGAAATAATAATAAGAAATTGATATACAGTAGAAATTATCCGAAACAATTCGGGACTGGGGTTGTTCGGATAACTGATCATGTACAAAAAATATATTAACTTATCCCATGTTAAAATTTTTCTCTGTTGCAAGTCACTTTGCATTGAATTTTCATCAATGTTAAGCCTAACAAAACTTTTTTTTAAATAATAATCGTGGCTATTGTATCGTTAAAAATAATTTCTTTAAGTTTTTCATTTGGAGAATTGTTCATCTTGCTTTTCTGCAGAACGAAAGAAGCAGAATGAAAGAGCGATTCAAATCGAGAAGGAAGAAAAAAAATAATTTCTTTATTTTGCACAAACAAAATAAATATATTGAAAAATATAAAAACAAAAAAAATTATATTTCGGAAGTTAATCTAGTATCAAAAAACATTCCAGTTCAGCACGACACAAGTCCTGACAACACAGTCCTCAGAAAAACACCACACAAAACAAGCAAAACTCTTTCTTTTTCTTGGGTTTATCTAGAGATGCCAGCTGCTTGGGCTATATTCTCCAATGAACTGGAGCAAAACACACCACTCACAATGGAGGAAAAAAGCTTCATTCAAATACTGGTGTGTCCTTAAGTACCCTCTCAACATGTGTCGTGCTGAATTGGAATGTTTTTGATACTAGATTAACTTCCAAAATATAATTTTTTTTTGTTTCTATATTTTTCAATATATTTATTTTGTTTGTGCAAAATAAAGAAATTATTTTTAATGATACAATATGGTCACACCAGTGCTGCCAGCTAAAACATGCACACCAACAAAAATAATATTGGAGTAACCCCAACATAGCCAAATATTGCAGAACCACAGCACTAGCAGAAATTTGAATTTGTCGACTGGATCGCTTTCGATTAACTGATGTTTTGGTTGATCAGTATTTGGATAACCAATGCACTACTGTAATTCATATGATAAGAATGCAGTCCCTATATCAAGAGATTGGGACTTATACTAATTCAAAAATAGCCTACAGACATAAGTTGGATATATTCGGAGGAATGAGAAAGATCGAGAGGACATTGAAAGAGCACCAGAAATGTATAAAATTCTGCTCAAAGATGACAGATTCAATAGAGATCTTGTATATATCGAATCTACAAGAAGGTCACTCAAACAACAAGGCCTCCATGAGCATAAAACTGATATTGAAAAGAAGAAAAACACTACTATCTTAGCTATATATGCTAGTGAAAATGGCATTACACCCAAATCATAACAAGCAACCATAACCCGGCAAACTCATCATATACACCAACTTAGGAATTTGGAGGTATTAGAAATTTTTAAAGCAGAATTCCAAGGTCTTTCAATCAATTTAAAGACCAAAAAAACTCTTGAGGGTGTGGCAGGCTATGTATGACCTGGAATTATAACAGTTGATGCAAACACACATTGTTAGGAATTTAAAATTAAAAAGGAAAATTTGAAAGGAAATTAGAACACATCAGAAATGGAATAGAACAGAATCACACCAGAAAAGGTTTTCTCTAGTAGAACTCCACCTGAAAAAGATCCTAGGTTGGACCAAAAACGTTTGTGATACGTTAAAAAATATCTGCAAAGCTTTATAAGATTAGTGTGATATATTTATCAATGCTTTGTTTATTAGATGGATTTTATTGGATTTGATAATAATTAATATAGTGCATTAAAAATATTTCTGAAGCTTCAATAAATTTTCAAATATGCTTTCCTATTTGATCAAATGCAAAGCAAATGTTTCCTCTTCCAACACTAACAGCCAAACAGTCAATCTTAATATTGTGTTTATGCTCCCTATTACACAAATCCAACATCTAAAACATTACTGATAAAATTTAAGAAAAAAACAGTAACTGTAAAATAAAAACTATTGCTTTCCTCATAAATTCATTTTTTTCAATCATAGAGATAATGCAAACATACAGTGTGGCAACAAAAAGTGGAAAACACTAATGCAACAAAAAGTGGAAAACACTGTGCTTTGCATGATATGGAAGGCCAGAAGGCTACTGCTCTTGGGAACCCAGGATCAAATCCAGGTAGTCAAAAACCCCCAGGAATTTTTTGGGATTGATCTGTCCTGGATATGTTGAAGCACTGCCCTCATCACCCACTGTCTCTATATTGTAAGCCTGGCCAAACTTACAATGAGTATGAAAAAAAGAAGACTCTCTTAGTGACCACATGGTGAAGAGTGTTAAATAAAAAACATTGCATGAAATAAACACACATGAACAGTTACATTTTTATACACACAGTTCCTACAATTAATCATTACATTTGTTTGATGATAATATAATTAACAATTTTGTTGCTGCCATTGAAAAAAAAGTTGCACCAAATTTGCCAATTTATTTTTTCATAAAGTATATCACTATTACACATAAATTAAGGATAAAATAACTTTTTCATTTCCAGTAATCTTTATGGAACTATATGTGATAATGCAAAATTGAGTCACCCAAGGAAACTCATTATAAATAAATATGTCCTGGGAAAGTAAGAAACCAAGTAATAAACCATCATCTCTAAAATTTTTCTTACACATCATCCAAGTAGTAATAAATGACATCCAAAAAAATTCTGGCAATTTACCAAAAATTTCCAGCATCTGAATGACAAGATTGCTTCTTCAACATATTGGGATGATGTAACAATGTAAAAATCATATCAGTCAACAGCAAAAGTGCTAAAATTTTGGCTTTTCCTAACACACACAAAAAAATAATATTCTATCATTTGAATTAAGTTTGTTTCTGTATTGAAATTAAATAACTTCCTCTTTGTTCTGATCAACAGCAGTCTTGTTGATGCTTCTGCCATTGAAATAGCACATTGTATTTTAGCAAGTGATTACTAAACAACCTGTTATTAGCCATTAGAAATGCTAGTCTAAAATATGCACTGTGAAAGATCCAGGTATTGCCCAGATCTATCTCACCACTCAAGTAAAAATGGCATGAATTTGAGTTTTGTGGCAAAAGTTGGTCTCATCATCTCACTGTTTTTGTTGCTGTGCTGCATATATGCATCATCCCACAAAGCAAAAATTTGAAATTTGTGTTATTGGCTGTTAATAGTAGTTTGTGGCTAAGAAATTTGATACATTGTAAAAAATATATATTTTTTAATTTAAACTGTTCTGGATAGCTATTAAATTATCGTATATGACGAGAAGCCAATTTTACTCGCTAGGAGTCCGATGGTCATAAACGATATTGGTTTATCGTGATTGGCTAATAAANCAATTTTAAAATTTTCAAAACAAATTTTATTTATATAAATTTTCATTTAAATATTGCAAAATTAAAAGAGAAATGATATAAGCATTAGCTACAGTACATTACCTAAATACGTTCAATAACTGCCCACCAATAAAAATATTAAATTATTTTACTATAGTATAAATGCATTATTTACCTTTAAATTGTTTTGCTTCTTCTCAATATTATCATCAGTTTGAACTAAGAAAAAAATATTTTATTTTAATATAATACAGAGTATATTTTAACAATAAATATTGTTAAATTTAAAATTATTAAACAAAAAATTAAATCTAATATAGTCAAATCTTATAAAAAATAAGCTTCAAAGCAAAAAAAAATTTACATAAAAGCAATTAGGTAAAAGAATAAATGCAAAAACTGTATTTTTAGCATTTAATCATAATAGATTTAAATATAAAAATGAAAAGCTACAATTTATAAAATAGTTCCAGCTTTAGAATTTAATAAGATTTAAATATTTTCAAAAATTAAATAGAGAATTAATCTATCATTTTATCCTAAATTTTTCTCCAATTCTCCAGTGTTTTCAAACATTGTGAAATGAAATTTGATAGATATGTTGCAAATTTTAAAAATAGTTTTAGCTTACAAGCATATATTTTTATAAAAAAGTTTTTGAGAGCAATTTCTATCATATCAATTTAAATTCTAGTTTTTCATTCCAAGACAAAAATTTGTTTCCATTCCTAAACTAAATTTTGACATTTATCCAAGCATTATTAGTCATCTAAAACAGTTCTGCCAACCCACAATCATTACATTTTAAAGCTCATCAGATGATATTTATTCTACTGATTACATCAGCTAGTGAATCCCACTTATGTAAGTAGGAAATCATTCACTAGCTGCATTAGGCATAATAAATAACATGAAATATACTACATTATCAGCTCTACTTTCTCAAATCCTTACTGGTCCTTCCTTTCTTTGAACCATGTTGTGTCAAGGAAACATCAGGTAAGGGAAACTAGATCCTGAACAGTATTTGCATCAGAAACTAGTGTAGAGATTTAACTATACCACATGATGGTAAACTGTTACATTAGTTTATAAAATTCCTATAAACTATTTTTATTGTGTAGCTTACAGAATGAATTGCATTGACCAGGCTTAATCTAAATCATAATTTTAATTAATTTCATATTAATATATATATATATATATATATATATGAGTTAGAACAGTAG
>NW_019385501.1:2066-5642 GCF_000671375.1 Centruroides sculpturatus | reverse complement strand
TTTTTTTTTTTTTTTAAAGATTTATTTTTAGTTAAACCCGATGATAAGTGTTTTTAAAGAAACACTATTAAGATTTTTACTGATAATCTAATTCGATTTCTGAACAAGTTTAAGTAGAATTAATTGTAATTATATAGAAATTTTGTTTAAAAGATTATTCGATAGATTAATGTAATACAATAAAAAAAACCTGTTCAAAGCGGAACCTGATTTTAAAAAAAAAATCTTCGTAACGGAGTGATTTTCTATGTTAAAAAACCTGTATAAACCGGAATATTTTTTTCCGGTTTGAATAAAGTTCTATCTTAACATAGAAAACTGCTCCCGTTTAGACAGGTTTTCTTTTTTATTCAGGTTCCGGTTTATACAGGTTTTACTGTGTTTCTAGATGTATACTTCTAGAGAAATTAAAACTTTCTTTTTCTAGAACTATAGTTTCTTTTTTAAGACGAACTTAATTAATGAACGTGTTGAAATTAGTAGAGGAGCCGAAATGAAGTTTTTATGAAAGTTACTCAATCATCATTAATATATGTTAAATAGTAAGCATTTAAATTAGTTCGACGAACGATGATTGGATAAGGATATAAAACAGGCGGAGTTATATCCTTTTTCTTATCAATTTCAAATTATTTCAACCAATTGGCGTTAAGATGTATTTTATGCTAAATATATTTTATATATTACAGAGGACGTTATATGTTCACTACAATTTTTTTTTCTTTCTTAAGTTTTTGGTATTGTAAATCTATATGATGTTTGTAAAAAATAGAATGTCTATCTGTTCTTTACACTATTCTAAATCATTTGATCGATCTGCACTTTATTTACTCGTTATTTTTATTGTTATACAACATGGCTTAAAAATCAGTTAACCGATATTATAGACTCTATATATAAGTTTGTGTGTGTTAACGGTCGCAATATGGTTTTGTACAGCTGTATATTGTTTATTCGTGACTCACTTGTTTCCAATAAAATAATTAATCACGAATAATAGCATAAAATTCGTTTCAGTCTAATATACGACTGGGTTAACTGACTTTTCAGCACACTGTATTTTTGAAACGATCATTACGCTAATTATTTAAAATTACCGTATCAATCTTTGGCTAAAGCCCTACAGATTACACACACAAAAAAAAAATGTAATCAACTGTATAATTATGCGCTTATTTCCTTAAACAAATTATACAAATATAAAAGAATTTCTACATTTAAAGTATTATCAGCATCTTCATTACAATTATTTCTTCACTTTTTCGTATTATATGTATATATATATATATATATAAAATTTAAAACTAAAACTTAGCACTTATACTTAAATTTAACATTGACTTCAATAAGAAGAATTATTTTTCTCAATTATAATTTTCATTAAAAAAAAAAAAAAAATCAAATCGATGTTGACACGTAACTAAGTACTTCTGCCATATTTTTAGCAATAAATATGTTAATTATTATTTCCAAATAATCATCAATAGATAAAAATTGATGGAAATTAAAAAAATAATTCAGAAAGCCATTGGAACTCAAAAATGACTAAATAATAATAATATTTATTACTATACTAATAATTAACCAACTTAATTAGTTAATTATTACTTTAGATACTTTATTAAAGTAGCATTTCTGAGTATAATTTGAGTAAATAATCTGATATTACTAAGATGAAATTTATAAATGGGAACAGAGATTAAGAATGTTAGAAAACTAATAGAATTATTTAATTAACTGTAAATTAAAAAAATAATTACTGTTCTGTACTAACATATAAATTTAATCATGTAAATATTGATAACTGCTGGCAATTTATATAAATTTATTCCTTACAATCTGAAATAGTATCTACAACATTACTTCAATTCTAAGAAATCATTAATTTTAGGATGTATTATAGATTTAAAACTGCACATTAACCGACAACAACATAAATTTATCCATGGAATTACTTACAACTTTTATACTAATTGAAATACTAAATTAATGCTATACATTTATTTATTTATGAATTCTATATGACTGAATTCTGATTTTGGAGACATTAAAATGTGGGAAAAAATGCTTTCTAGAATTGAAGAAATTCAATTGCTATAAATAAGTATTAAATTTATAGTAACTTTAGAAAAAAAATGTGTAATGATAAAATTCATTTTCATTATTTCATTTTTTTTGTTAAAATATGTTTATATTATATTAAACATTTTCAATATTTTACTCTTAATATATTTTTAATATAATCTTAATTCCAAGATAAAGTTATTTTCTTTTTCATCAAAAGAAGTCAATGAAATAGTAGTAATAACAACAATTTCCAATATTGTTTTTCAACTCTTATATGTCCAAAGAAAATTAATAGTTATTATATGTTATGATAAGAAATGTAGCATTTAATTTTTGTTTCTAGGCAATATACTGTAAAAAGGATAATTATTAATTAAAGTTATGACTAAACCATTAGTCATAATAATTTAATTAATAATTTTCTAATGCAAGTAAAAAATTAAAAAAAAAAATTAATGTAAAAATAAACTTTCTGCAACTTCCTTTGAAATATGAAGAAAAAAACTTAAATTTTGTTTAATTTTAGTTTTTTATTCTATATTAATCTATACAGGTATAATTTACAAGGATATCTTATATGGAGATACTATATTAAGGCCAGAATAAATAAATTAATAAAATAATATAAAAAGAAAAGAAAAAAAAGCAGAACAATAATCACTGATCAATGAGAAGTCAGAAGTTCTGGAAATTTTGTTAATCATCATCTTATGCATGGAATTTACATATAAAATGTATTGGGAAACTAATTCAAGATTCTGTTGACCTAATGTATCCAAAATCATTGGCAACCATGATTTTGGATACATAAACAAATTACATAAATAATTTCAGGATTGCTATCATTTTTTTACTTGAATTTATTTGAATTCTTTATTAAAAATAAACAAAACATTAATAATCCACCAAGAGGGGGCGTGTCTAGCCTGCGGAGGTGTTGGTGACTTTTTTTGCTGAGCTGTTATGGCGACGTTAGACATGGATTTTTTACAACGGAATATTAAGTGTAGAACTGAAATAAGTTGTTTAAATGTTTCATTAACTCGAATAATAATTTTTATTCTACTAATGATTGCTGGCATTGAGTTAAATCCCGGACCTTTCCCTCGATCTCCTCCAATACCAAGTCAAGCAGTTATGCAAAAAAGGGGACGAGGGAGACCACGTAGAGAGCATACAAGAAATATAGAAGAAAATACTCAGACAAGCGAAATGTCAGAAGAGGAATATTTAATTGAGGAACACTCCAAGAGTACTACTGATATCTCGAAGTATGCTACAATAAAAGACTTCTTCGAACCGGAAGAAGATTTACTAACAAAGACTATTGAACCTGAATACTCACTTAAATCGATATATGAATTAATCCAAGATAAATTTGATAGTTTGAATTCCGAAATCCGTTCCATAAAAGCTGAAATCAACAAAATGAACGAAGAAAATTTAAAGCTGAAGGAAGAGATGAAAGATATGTGTAAAAAAATACGTTTATTAGAAGAAAGAACAGAC
>NW_019385501.1:0-1742 GCF_000671375.1 Centruroides sculpturatus | reverse complement strand
TATATATATATATATATAAAATTTAAAACTAAAACTTAGCACTTATACTTAAATTTAACATTGACTTCAATAAGAAGAATTATTTTTCTCAATTATAATTTTCATTAAAAAAAAAAAAAAAATCAAATCGATGTTGACACGTAACTAAGTACTTCTGCCATATTTTTAGCAATAAATATGTTAATTATTATTTCCAAATAATCATCAATAGATAAAAATTGATGGAAATTAAAAAAATAATTCAGAAAGCCATTGGAACTCAAAAATGACTAAATAATAATAATATTTATTACTATACTAATAATTAACCAACTTAATTAGTTAATTATTACTTTAGATACTTTATTAAAGTAGCATTTCTGAGTATAATTTGAGTAAATAATCTGATATTACTAAGATGAAATTTATAAATGGGAACAGAGATTAAGAATGTTAGAAAACTAATAGAATTATTTAATTAACTGTAAATTAAAAAAATAATTACTGTTCTGTACTAACATATAAATTTAATCATGTAAATATTGATAACTGCTGGCAATTTATATAAATTTATTCCTTACAATCTGAAATAGTATCTACAACATTACTTCAATTCTAAGAAATCATTAATTTTAGGATGTATTATAGATTTAAAACTGCACATTAACCGACAACAACATAAATTTATCCATGGAATTACTTACAACTTTTATACTAATTGAAATACTAAATTAATGCTATACATTTATTTATTTATGAATTCTATATGACTGAATTCTGATTTTGGAGACATTAAAATGTGGGAAAAAATGCTTTCTAGAATTGAAGAAATTCAATCGCTATAAATAAGTATTAAATTTATAGTAACTTTAGAAAAAAAATGTGTAATGATAAAATTCATTTTCATTATTTCATTTTTTTTGTTAAAATATGTTTATATTATATTAAACATTTTCAATATTTTACTCTTAATATATTTTTAATATAATCTTAATTCCAAGATAAAGTTATTTTCTTTTTCATCAAAAGAAGTCAATGAAATAGTAGTAATAACAACAATTTCCAATATTGTTTTTCAACTCTTATATGTCCAAAGAAAATTAATAGTTATTATATGTTATGATAAGAAATGTAGCATTTAATTTTTGTTTCTAGGCAATATACTGTAAAAAGGATAATTATTAATTAAAGTTATGACTAAACCATTAGTCATAATAATTTAATTAATAATTTTCTAATGCAAGTAAAAAATTAAAAAAAAAAATTAATGTAAAAATAAACTTTCTGCAACTTCCTTTGAAATATGAAGAAAAAAACTTAAATTTTGTTTAATTTTAGTTTTTTATTCTATATTAATCTATACAGGTATAATTTACAAGGATATCTTATATGGAGATACTATATTAAGGCCAGAATAAATAAATTAATAAAATAATATAAAAAGAAAAGAAAAAAAAGCAGAACAATAATCACTGATCAATGAGAAGTCAGAAGTTCTGGAAATTTTGTTAATCATCATCTTATGCATGGAATTTACATATAAAATGTATTGGGAAACTAATTCAAGATTCTGTTGACCTAATGTATCCAAAATCATTGGCAACCATGATTTTGGATACATAAACAAATTACATAAATAATTTCAGGATTGCTATCATTTTTTTACTTGAATTTATTTGAATTCTTTATTAAAAATAAACAAAACATTAATAATCCACCAAGAGGGGGCGTGTCTAGCCTGCGGAGGTGTTGGTGACTTTTTT
>NW_019385500.1:356922-371364 GCF_000671375.1 Centruroides sculpturatus | reverse complement strand
AATTTTAGCTGTGGTTCTTAGTAAAACAGAGGATTGCTTTTATAAACTTGATACTAAAACAGGTATTTTAAAACAATTGTATGCAAAATCTGAATTCAGTTTTGCAAAGAGAGATTTTTAACGAAAGAAGACGGATGTTCCTGCTATAGAAATATCTTTACGTCAAACAGCAATAAAACAATCCCTTGGTACTGGGCAGGGTTTCAGAAAATGTGACTGCAAATCTAAATGTACCACAAATAGGCGTGCTTGTCGCAAAAACCAATTGCTACGTAATTCAAAGTGTCACCAATCTTTAAATTGCACTAATAAGTAAGTACAATTTTATCATATGTTTTGCAAATTCATTACCCTAATAGTAATAATATTTTAGACCGTTTGATTTTTGTATTAAAGTTTTTTTTTTTAATTGATCGATGATTGATTTAATCAACTAATTTGTCGATTGTTTGATTGTATTAACGTGATTCCTTAGATATTGAAAATTAAATAAAGAACATTATGTTAATTTAAGCGTACAGAAACGTTGCTGTTGTTCCAGCAAAAGTTTTATTTTCACTTTACCGAGTGCCTAGTAGGTAATGTGCAGATTACCTAGATACTGTGCACATTACCTAGGTAATTTGAGAAATAGAACAATTTTAGCAACTTTAACGGATCACCCTAGTTAATGTGCAGATTAGCTAGGTAATCTGCAGATTAACGAGTTTCCGAGCTTTAGCGGTAACATGTTTTACCGATGAAAATGGATAATAATAATAAGTTTCAATAAAAATGATAAAATGTAAATTGAATTTTATCATAACGAGTTTGCTTAAATTTCCTTTTTTCTGAGATCGTAGCAATGCGCGACGTTTAAGCTAGTTTATAATAAAGAAAATGGATAAATGTTTGTGGGAAACATTTTATGACTATATATTTTCCCATTGATTTATCAGCATAGCAACAATAGCAGAACGGCAGTCATTTATTTCTTTATTTTTTACTCATTTAATCCGGTAATGTTATACAGTTTGACATTTAGGTCTATATAACTCGCGAATATAACTTTTTCCACTCACAATACTTTGATTAAACTATGAAATCGTTTAATTATTTGCATCTGAGATTATTCTCAATTTTTTTTTTGCTCTCCGATTTACAATTATACATTAAATAAATCCGTTCTCCAGGCGATCAAAAGTATTAAAATAAGCTTAAATATAACACCAATAAAACTATTTCCACAGATAAAATACAAAGGAAAAGACTTTAAAGTTAACTTTATAGAAACTTTCGATTGCCTAGTATAAATTTAATAATTTTTCTTTAATGTATTATAGGAAATAAGGAAAAAATAATAATAAATAAAATACAAGAGTAGTTTATGAAATTTTCCTTGTTCGCAACCGATCATTTACATTGATCGAAATTAACCTGATTGTATATGCATTGAAAATAATCGTAATATTGTCACCAAAATGCTGATAGGTATTTAGGTCTCGTAACAACCTTCCATCATCAAGCTCACTAGTGACACACTTTATGGGATGAGGTCTAGTTTTGCTCATGCGCAGATATTTCTGGTATATAAGGCTCGTCTCAGCTTCAGTACAAACCGAGAACCTTACTTATACAGGTAAGTCGTTCCTTATACGTTTACTTTACAATTTACTGAGAAAAGAGCCTTGAATGGATAGTTTCCCGTTGGATTTACGTCTGTGCAATCAACTGAATCTAACCTTGAATTAGTGATAGAAAAGTATTTGTTTCGTTTTTACTTAATAATATATTTTTCTTTATATTCTCTTTCGTTTTACAATTTAATCATTCCTTCATTGTATTGACTAGATTTTAAACTTTTTAGATACTTTCGGTGCCAGAAACACAAGCTCGACATGAAATATTTTGCCGTTCTAGGTAAGTTTTTAATCTTCTTTTTCTTTTCTTTTTTTTAATGAAAAATATGTAATTAATAAAATTTTAATAATATTTTTAGCTTTAATATGTACGAGTCTTGTCGCTTCTCTACCCAGAGTAAGTTTTAACTCATTTATTTCTATTAAATTTACAATTATATTCTTTTGTTAGGCATTCACTCTAAACATTGACGTTTTGCAGTGAAAACTAAACAAATTTTTCCATATTTAAGGTCAGGCGAGAAGCTTACGAATTACCACACGGAGCGCAAGAGTTAATAGGTAATATTCGAACTTCATTCACTTGTGAAGGACGCAAATACGGGTTTTACGCTGATATTGACAGCGACTGCAAAATCTTTCACGTCTGCTACCCTATAAGAACCGCCGACGGAATCGCCGACGACATCATCGACATTAAGCAATGGAGTTTCTTTTGTGGCGACAAAACAATATTCAATCAACAGAGCCTGACTTGCGCCTTTCCGAAAGATGCGGTACCCTGTTCGGATGCCAAAGACTACTACTACGTTAACGACTATTTCGATGACGAAAACGCTCGTTCTTAACACACAATGACGTGGAAAAAGCAAATTAAGCGAAATTCTCGGCTTACGGGACTCGTTCGGGTAAAAAGTAGAAAAAAGATTACGATTACACAATTTTCTATTGGCATTTTTGTGCTTAAAAATTGGTTTAAGGCTTTGTAAATATTCCGTAAACAAAACAAGTCATGGAATATTTCGTTCGGAAATTAACAAATGTGTATTATAATTATTAATTAATTGTAACGGTAAAGCTTTTGTCGTTTTTGGATGCTTGTTTTCTTCTAAATAATGCACAATAACGTGGAATAAAAATAAATAAATTAATTAAAAATCATTACTCTGAATTCTTTTTAAAATTACTTAAATAATTCGCAGCGCTTTATCAAATAATAAAATCTTGTCGTGGATTATGTATATTAGTTAAAGCGCGAAAATAAGCATTTAAATTGCGAAAGGATCCGCATAATAATCAATTTAGAAATATCATTTATCATTCTTTCTGGATTCGTTCCAGCAACGTTGATGAATTATTACTACATAAAAAATATAAACATAATTCGTGTAAGGATTATAAAAATTAAAATATAAACATTATTTTAAAGAAATAATAAAGTTCTGGTTAGCAATAGAAATCTTAGGGAAGAAAAATTGCTCTCTATCTCATCCTCTACATCCGTTTCTTTTGCATCGTTTAAAAGTTTATTTTACTGATTTTTAAATTCTAAATGTTTATAGATTTTGGTAGGAAGCTCATAAGAAAATTTAGGATTTAAACAAATGCTTTAAACCTGGATGAAAATCTTTATAAGTATGCGATTAATTAATGTCTTATACGAATAACTTTATACAGTTCTGTACGTATTAAGAAATGCTTTTTTTTCCTTTCTGTGTATGCTACCTAACATAAAACCGGTTGGCTTCTCATAATGCAAAAGCCGTGACCACATCTCATCTAAAGCGATTATCAAGCTTAAAAAATGGAATTACTTTGAGTTAGTTTAAGAATAAAGTTATTATTTTGAAGTATTTAAATACGTAAAAATTTAAATTTTCTACTACTTTTTTCTTTTCTTATAATATAAATAATTATATAGTAAGGGGGAAAACAAGATATAATAATTTATCCGGTAACGTAACTTACGAAAATGAACAAATGCCGTTTCTAGGTAATACAAATAAACAGGTAGTAAATTCTCGAATGATTGATGATTCTTGATGTCATTCTAATTCTAACACATCATGGAATTTCCTTTTAGCTACACTTAAGTGTATAGTCAATTTGAAGGAAAATTATTCATAATTACTGATATGCGAGTAGAAACGCGTTATCGGTGTAAGGCTAGGAACACACATGCGTAAAATTCTGCGTAAAATCTAGCATAAAACAGAAAGCGTAAAAATTTTTCTGAAATTTTGGCTGAAACATAACTGAAAAAAGAGTAGAGCATGTCTCTACTTTTNGTATTTGTAAGAGGTAAAATGTTAACTCGATTAACTTATATATAACTTACGTATTTAAAGATTTTTAAATCGATTTTATAATTTAATAAATCGAGGAAGCATGGGGACAACCGTCCTCCCAAATTTGAGCAAAGTAAAAACTTAAAGGTTAAATGAATCATCAGTGATGGCAAATTAAAAATTGGTACCTATGTTTTTATTTGTACAAAATTTCAGGAAAATCACCTTGACTCGATCGCAAGGTCAAGGAATATTTCATAAATTAAATTTTCCCTACTAACGACAATATTTTGTTAGAATTAAAGGAAAGACGTTGTTTTATCCACAAATCTTATCTTTTTTTTCACTCCATAAGAGCCGCCGGTGACAGATTATCATCTTCTATTCCTCAACAAAACGATATTATTTCCACCATCTCTCAGCCTACTTTACAGTGGGTAGACTGGTTTAAAACGGTTCACCGTCCTCTTGATTAAAATTNTAAAAATTTTTCTGAAATTTTGGCTGAAACATAACTGAAAAAAGAGTAGAGCATGTCTCTACTTTTTACGCCAAAATTCCTCCAATAAAGAGAAGTGTTTTTGTGACATCAAAGTAGACACGTGGTTTTTATTCTAACAATGGCGGCAGTGAGGGTTAACCTTACAATTGTGACGATCTCGAGAAAACGAAAAATAAATGAAATAGAATTTATTTAATCCGTTCGACCACATCAGTGTTATGTACAAAGACACTGTATTTGTACATAACACTGATGTGGTCGAACGGATTCGAGTACATAACACTGTATTTAAACAACGTTTATGGATGGCTATAGATGCTAAATTTCAAATAAAAGATAGGCCTAGTATTTAGATCATACATTCTTTATTTGAATTCGAAATACTAATCTATTAATTTAAGTTTTTCATATTATAATAGAGGAAGCGGATAAAAAAAAGGAAGGTACTGTACAAAGGGATAGATATATGAGAGAAAAAAATTAATAAAATGTTTCCTATTCGGCCAGAATTTTTACGTACTGTACGTAAAAACGAGAACTTTATTATTTCTTTAAAATAATGTTTATATTTTAATTTTTATAATCCTTACACGAATTATGTTTATATTTTTTATGTAGTAATAATTCATCAACGTTGCTGGAACGAATCCAGAAAGAATGATAAATGATATTCCTAAATTGATTATTATGCGGATCCTTTCGCAATTTAAATGCAGCGCAATTTTAGACACGAGACATAGTCTCTGAAATCGCAATGTTATAAGTTTACAATATTGTAGTGTTATGAAAAGAAGATACATTATCATGTTAGGGTCTACTTCCCAATAGGCCTATCTCTGATACCTGTATAGTTTTTAATCAGATTGAATATACACCGCCTTCTGCAGTTTTCTGAATTCAAATTTCGCTTATTGAAACTTTTGGTTTTGGTTTCGGGTTTTTAGAGCTTCTGTGCAGAACAATTTTGTAGTTTTTTGAAGATTCCACTAACGCGCCATAATATTTTAAGCATTAATTAAGGTAAATTATTTGTGTCGCCAGTAGAAAACTTGTCTCAAATTGTGTCACAGCATTTTTTCAGTTTATAGCTTTATTTTCTTACTTGCATTTTATCTTTCTTCTCGAATTGTCGTTTCTCGTAAGCATAAAAGACAACGAAGTGAGTCGTCTCTATAAGTTGCTGATGGCAAGCAGACTAAGAGACTGTCGTTACAATAATCTTCGCATTGAAATTCACAGGCAATTCTTTTCTTTTTAAGAACAACTAGTTGTCTTAAGTGTATTTAGTGACTTCTCTTCAACTTTTTATTCTTTGAATAATATTATGAAATGAAATTCTGAAATTAAATGTCTCTAATGCTAATTTGACGTAATACATCGCATTCGAAGAAAAGAAAAAGTTTACATTGACCGTTTCTGAACAGTATATTTCGCATTAAAAAATATTTCGTTCATTATGTATCATCATGTATTACACAAGATGTAAGGGAAATTTTCAATTATTTTAGAACAGAGAAAACCGCTCTCGAAATACAGTGAAATGGCACTAAAATAATTCCAGTATACTCTCAATTATCAGGTCATGAAAAATCGCTCTATTGCTCTCTCGGTTTGCAGAATATTGGACAGTTGAAGAGAAAAAAGAATGACAAACTTTGCTGAAGTTTTCAGTTGATTTCAAGTTATTAGGTGAAATCTGTAAATAATATTGCTGTATTGGATTATCCACGCAATTTATTAATTAAGGTAACATTTTATTTATTTATCCCGGTTTATCGAGAGTTTAATGTATCTTCCGTGTATAATTTCTGATATTGCATTAAAGTATATTATACTGGGCTTAAAATAACGTTTAGAATTTCGATCTAGAAGTTTTTCTAATAAATAAACAAACTTAATTATTTATTTAATTATACTAATGCTAGAGATTTAAAACTTATCGAACACGTGAGATTCATCCATCCGTCATATTCTTGATTAAAAAAACGAATAAAATGCTTTATTAAACTGAAATAATCGTCATTTCTTACTATAAATCCATAGGCCACGTGATGACAGTGGACAGAACATGAGGACGAAGACTCCTGTGTCGCTACTCTGATAATCCAGGTACTCTGTGGGTACGTTCGTAAATTCGAACGAGGTAAACGAGAATGACGTCATCGTTATTCTTATTTTGTTAGACTTTCCGACCGATTGGTACTAACGCGTTTAACTCGTTCGACTTTACGAACGCATCCAAGTGTAAGAATAATGACCTGCCATCTATCGCGAATACTTCGAATTATTTAAACGTATTTCGAGAAATCGTAAATAAAATATATTTTTAATAAGAAGTTTGCTTACATTCACACAAAATAACAATAAAATATAATTATCATAATTGTAGATCCAATTCGATCTTAAATTAATTAAAGTATAAATATTAAAAACAAAATTTTTATCCAAAATAAATAAATCAAAACGTTTTTTATATACTTTAATACAAACATTTAATAACTTAACCGTGCAATATAAAAATTAATTTATAAAATTGATTTCATGTAACAAAGATTAATTTTCATGTGTTTGTTCCTCTTTTAATATAATTATTTTAAAAATTTATTATTCAACAAAAATTACTATACACATTATCTTAAATTATACTGTACATATTTTAATTAATAATAATTTTTACATAGAACTCCAATGACAAATTTACAAAACAATAATATCTCAATACTATTACGTTCATTCATCACAATAACTAGTACCACATAAGTTACGATTACAATCCTAATGCAAACTATTTACATTTAAAAGAAGGGTACGAATTTAAAGCAGTATTTATAAGCTTATACACATCATTTTTATCCCTAATTTTCATTAATTTACTTTGTTTATGCGAGATATCAGTGCAATTTGATCAAGACTTTTCCATGAAGTTGGCAGGCATGAATAGAAATAATGGTTAATAGCCAAACTTGCCATAAAGATTAAGATTCGAAAGGAATTCGAACCCGGTTTCTTCCGAATTATAAATTGATCTTTTTTTCCTCGCTTTTATCAATACAAAATTTCTACAAGGTATCCATGAGCTAACTGTAATGCATTGAGATTTTCTATTTCAAAACAATGTCGACACGAGAAATAGGCTAATTTTTGCATGTAGACATATTTCGAGGTACAGTTTTCTGAATAACTTGGATTTGCAGAATGGTCCGCGCGTTGTTTGAATCACACAATGCTGGAAATTGGGATCACTTAAAGAATCTCATTTATGAACATCATTTACTCATTTAAAGACTAGAATCACAGACATGTCAGGCCATGACACCCATGATCTTGCAAGATGCGTGAAGAAATTGAATCATCAACATATCACCTGAATAGTTGGGAGGTGACTTCTGGAAAATATTTTTCCTACGATCTGTACCTAATAATACAAAGATTATTATAAAGAATGGCAATTCAAGAATCACAATTTATTAGAACAATTTGAAATCGTTATTGATACGTCAATGAAAACAACATTTCAATCGTTTAATATTTTTCTGCGGAAACTTAAATAATGCCACCAATAATTGGAAGAGAAGAATAAAAATACCGTTGGAAATAAAATTCGAGAATAATAATCAGGACCATTCAGGGTGGTTTGCATCTTGAAAATTTTCCAAATACCACAAAGTTTTCCTTTTACTTTTTCAATTTTCTCTTTAGAATTTTTACGTTTCTCAGCCCATTTTCCATTTTTCTTAACTGGACGTGGGGAATTACACTGAAAATAATTTTTTAACAAAATTAGTTTATATTTTAAATTAATATGCATTTAAAGTGGCCCAAAAGTCAGTTTCCGTGATATGTCACTTTTATAGATGGCTGGACAGCTTATTTAAATCCTGTTTATAACAACTTCATTCAATGCTATAATTAATATACAAGTTTAACTAATTTTTGAGCCCCAATAAAAAAATTAAAGAATTAAGATATAAAAGTTTATCTTAAATTATAAAGGAAAATAAGGCACGAAAAGTTTAAAATATGGCTGTTTTATGAAAAGAAGATAGCTCCTGATAGTTAAGAACTTGGATGTAATGTTGCCATACTGTCGACTGGTAATAATTAATTTATTTATTATACAATAATTCGGAAAGTGAAAACAAATCAGAAATGTTAACATTATAGAACACAAACAATTTACCCATATAAAAAATTAATAATTGCCAGCAGAAAATAACGAAATGTAAGTCAAAGTTCGCCTTCTCTGCAACTCTTTTGCTGAACGATTAGTGCAAAAAAATTAGTGTTTGCTCCTGGAATTGTGTCTGTGATGCAAATTAAGTTTTAATAATTCAAAGTTATTAAATGTAATCGTTTGATTGTTATTTTAGTGTAAATAAATAATATAAATATATTTGATGAAAAATTTAACTTTTAACAAATTCAGGTCTATATTGTCTCCAGGAGTGTGTCGTCTGGAGATGCTGTCCTTAATAAAAATATTCGCAGACAGCTAAGAGGAATAATTGCCCTTTCAGCCTCTCATTCTTTATGCATTCTTCTAAAGCAAACATATAAAAAATTAAAAAGCAATTACACGTTATAAGATTGCGTTGTTTTTTTCGTTTTTCTTTGTTACTAATAAAACAAAAGCATTTCTGTAAGTCCGCGTGTGACAAAATACGACTTTTATTTCTTCTTTAAGATTTATACAGTGTGTCATTTGGAAGACTCTATAGTGTAGCCAACGTAAAGATTAATTTTTGAGAGCTTATGTTTATGAAGCTGTACACCTTATATTTATGCCTTTGTCTTTACATTTTGTGTATATTTATTTATTTATCTTCATACCAACGCCTGAGGCCATTTATTCTAATAGACTCTTCTGTTAGGAAACACCTAACCTAACAGAAATCGATTGATAAGTAATTTATTATGCTAACAGATGGCGCTACACGTATCAATCCGATTTGAAAATTATGTGAGGTTCAGAGTGCATTGATTATACTGGGGAAGAAAATGAAAGCTTTTTTTGCACACAAGTGAAAATACCTGGTCATAATAGAATTTTTTATGCTGTTTTCAGATATATAAACAGTTTTTCTCCATTAAGTCTGGGTTTTTTGTGACAATCGGTTTAAATGTAAAATATATTTATTTAGACAACAAGCATACACTTATTTCTTTATCTTGTCTAAAATGGCGAGATGAAGAGCTTCTGCTATGTTGGAATTTGCAGAATCCCTCTTAGTGTTCAACAGTAATCAGTAAACATTCTTGAATTCCATTGGCCCTGATACCTCTTTCCCACCATCATAGAGATGTCTTGCTGAAAACGCTCTCCGTGTTTGTCACTGACAGCACCAAGATTGTCGGAGGAAGAAATCCAGGTGGGAATCCATGAAATGCATTTTAATTAAAATAAAGAAGGGCGTTTCTACTGGCTTATCGAGCAAACGAATATAAATGGACCCTTACGCGCAATTAACTGATTACCCCTGTAAGTCAGCTTCTTACAGAAACACAGATTCCCTATCATCAACTGTCACGGCACGCCAATTGATTTTACCTCTATTAAACTGATTAAAGATAATAAAGTAGTGGTATTACAAGAGTACGAAAGGGTCAAGAAAGGATGGAAAGTATATTTTAGGAATTTATTGAATGAAAAACACTTCAGAACTTTATACGAGAATGGAAAGGCAAATGAAGGAGTGGTGCAAGATATTAGCAGAGAAGAAGTGTGCTTAGGAAAACGTAGATGGGGAAAGTAGTAAACACTGATCGGATTCCGGTTGAGGCTTCTATAGGTTTGGGAAAGGAAAGAATTGATATCCTCTGGAACCTTATGAAGAAACCCTGGCAGCAGAAGATCTCGGATGAACAGAGAAAGAGCATTTTTTTGCCGATCTTTAAAGGTAAAGTCGATGTACAGAATTGCGGAAATTACATAGCTATAAAGATATTGTCCCATACTATGAAGATTGGAAGAAAATTATAGAAAGAAAGATTAGGCAGGAATCGGAGAATGGAGAGGAACAGTTTTGCTTTTTGCCGGGAAGGAGTACGATTTATGCTATCTTTGCTCTAAAACAGCCTATAGAAAGGCACAAGAAAATGCAGAAAGATTTGCACATGGTATTTGTAGATCTAGAAAAGGCGTATGATAGGGTACTAAGGCAAAAGGTCAAGGAAATGTACAAGGGAGTGGAGACCCAAGTTAAGAGTAGTGTGGGCACTACAAAAGAGTTCTTCGTTAATATTGGTTTGCATCAAGGATCGGCTTTTAGTCCTTACTTGTTCGACCCGATATTGCACATGTTGGTGTGCGTCGAGAAGTGTGAGGCCCCATGGAGTATACTGTTTGCAGATGATATTGTGCTGTGTGAACTTTCCCAAACCAAGGCTGAGAAAAAACTGGTAGATTGCAGGAAAGTTTTGGAAGAAAAGGTCATGAATGTTAGCAGAACTAAAATGACTAAGCTTATATGACTCTGAATGGTAGCGACAAGTGTAATATTATTTAAAATCCAAAATATGCCGCTCCTTTTGGTACCGAATTTTAAATATCTTGGGTCATTTGTCGAGATGGGAGAAAGATTGAACTCGGAAGTGCAGCATAGAATTCAATGTGGATTGATGAACTGGAGGAAGCTGAACGGTGTGAAGCATGTATGGGCAATAACAAGAGCCCAAGAAAGAAAAATAGAAGTGGCAGAGGTGAAAATGTTGAGATGGATGTGTGGAATGTGAAGGGAGGATATAATAAGGAATGATTTTTTTAGATGTTCTTAACAGAACGTTAAGGTGAAAAAAGATGCAAGAATGTGGGTTGAGGTAAATTGGCCGTGTAGAGCGAAGAAGCGACAATTATGTTAGAAAGACGCTCAATGTTGTAGTAAAAGGAAAGAGAAAAGACGAAGGAAGACAAAAGATGCGTTGGAATAATAAGGTGGAAGAACACTTGAACCAGAGGAAACATAAGAGAGAAGAAGCCCTCGATTGGGAGAAATGGAAAAAACATACTGGAGAAGGAAACGCCGACCCCACCATATAAACATGGCAAAAGACGAAATTAAAGAAGTAGTAGGGTTCAATGAGGATATACATTAGCCTGGAATTTCTACACTACTGTCAGTAATTTGTGCCCAATTCCATAATCATTTTGATATATCTCGAAAATAACAAATACATTTCAACTTACTTTTTCTTTAAATTCCACATATTGGTGAGCAAATGCGTATTCTATCAACGAAGCTGTGATGAAAAACATACAAGCGAGCAGCCAAATATCCACAGCTTTTACATAGTCCACTGGCGGAGTGTACGATCTAGACTGCAGCATTTGAGTGATGATGGTAAGAAGTGAGGTAACCCCGAGCGTAACACGAGCGGGAACTGCATTCACATCTAACCAGAATGATAGCCAGGACAGGGTTACTACTACAGTACTTGGCAAGTAAACATTGAGTATACTACCCGTTAAACGCCGAATGAAAGTAAATTTCGCATACACATAACTGTAATTACCTGTAAACAAAAAGAATTATCTCTATAAAACTAATAATAATACAGTTTTATAAGTAATTTGTAAGAAAACTTTCCAGTCGTCCAAACTTCGATTTTGCTACGAGGTTTGGGTACCTTCATCTCGTGTTTCAATGGCTGTATGTCTTCCATTAGTGCAATACTTGGTCCCAAGTACTTACATGGACTACTGTCAACATCACACCATTCCAGGCGTACCTTTTCTGCTGTATTTTTTACTAAAAAATTGCATAATAGAGCGGGAATACCTTCAATATAGAACACAAATATAAAGTTTTAAAGTAAAATTTTATACTATAAATACATTGTTGTACTTATTCAACTAAAAAATAGTTTACTGCAAGAAAAATTTTACACTCTTAATTACTCAAATATATGACTTTCTATAATAAATACAAATAACTCGATAATTCTTTCAAACGGAAAGCTGAATTCGTTTTTTGGGCTATTAATGATAAATAAATACTAAGCAATTTGGTACGAGGTATGACTCAGGACGGTCTATTATATTTAATAACAGATAGCAATTTTGCAGCCTGCCACCTGCCAAATTACATAGCAATTATTTAGCTTTAATAGAAAATAAAGGAATAGGACTGTTTGTATGATATATGGCTTTCTCCGTATATTTTAAAATATCTGTGGCCGGCCTTTATATAATTTATTACATTTTTATTAGACCCCATTATCATGATTCATAGTAAATACACGTTAAATCAATTATTAAATTTACTTACACAAACCAATTTTAAATACGCAGTCTTGAATATCAAGGGGATAACGATGTAAATCCATAGGGCATGCCACACGAAAGCTATATCTATTGGAAGAAAAATTATGTATTTATCATTTTGAATAATAAAATTTATTACTTGTTTTAGTTNTAAATTTTCTAAATATGGATTTGTTCATATTTTAAACCGTATTGGCGACGAAATGGAAAAGGATTGTCATTAATTGCCGAACAATGGTTCTGACGACCTTAAGATTTTATTTCTGGAAGCTTTAGGAATAAAGCTGGTAACCATTTCTGATGTCACAAACAAATAACCCGATTTGCCGAACGACTCCTAAAACAGGGCAGTAATAGCGAAGTAAGTAAGAGCCAATGTTTCGTCAAAGTACGTTTAGAGAACGGTCAGAAATAGACGATCATCGTCTTTGCGACATATTTTAAACCGCGGTTCAGCCAGCCAACGTCTATACTCAGTTCTGTTGATAAACGTCGTTTAACGTAAACTCTGTCTCTGCAATCGGCTGGATAAGTTTAAATACAGTAGACCCCCTATAAAACAAGTTCATATAGTTCGTATTCCTATATGACGGCAAAAAAATCGTACAAACACGCTAAAAAAACTCGTATAATTCGGTAAAACGTCATCGCCAACTCGTGTCGCGACAGGATTGGTCGAATCTAGACCAATAGTGGATATTGTGCAAACCGATGAGTTTAAACTAGTAGCGGACCTACTAAAAACCATTTATTATTTAACCGCCATAAAAATCATATTTATATTAATGATGTCTCCAAAGTTCAGCGAATTTTTCGCAAAAAAAATAATTTATCAGGAAGCACGCGACTGCCATTCGATGACAAGCTCCAAGACAAAAACAAGCTTAAGCAATGGCGTCGTCGAACGGTGCACACTCGGTAAGTAATCCTACAATTTTTGTTTATAAGGATTATTCCCAAAAAATTAGTCTTGAATCGATTAATTTTATGAAAGAAAACCTTTCAAACAGCCGTAGTCTGTAAACTGCTTACGTGCCAGGCTGTGATTGGCACATGTATTTAAGGACTCGTAGAATATGGATTCATAAATTAACACATATAATATATAAATTCGGCATTATAATAAAATATACAACTGAATTAAATTCATAACAATAACAGAATATAATACAAAAAATTTAGTATAAGTAAGCTTAATTGTTTTTAAAATAATACTTAACTTTTCCATATCTGCAACTGAAATTTATAAAAATAAATTCGGTATAAAAGTTTCAAGTTGACAGTACGAGGTGTATTGCAAGACACATAAATATTACACTTTTAATGACTCAAATATATGGCTTTTTATAATAAATACAAATAATTCGATAATTCTTTTAAATATTAAACAAAAAGCTGAATTCGTTTATCGAGCTATTAATGTTAAATAATTACTAAGCAATTTTGTCGGAGATACGACTCCGGGCCGCCTATTATATTTAACACGAAATGGCAATTTTGCAGCCTGCCACCTGGCAAATTACAAAGTAATTACAGTAGAGCGTCGTTTATCCGAATCAGTTGGGGACTGGGATGGTTCGGATAACTTATTTTTCGGATAACGAATCATGTACGAATAAATATATTAATTTATCTCATGTTGAAATTTTTCTCCGTTGCGTGTCGCTTCGCGTTGAATTTTCGTCGATGTTAAGCCTAACGAAGACTATTGTATCGTTAAAAATTATTTTTTTATTTTGTACAAACAAAATAAATATATTGAAAAATATAAAA
>NW_019385500.1:347442-356219 GCF_000671375.1 Centruroides sculpturatus | reverse complement strand
AGCAGCCAAATATCCACAGCTTTTACATAGTCCACTGGCGGAGTGTACGATCTAGACTGCAGCATTTGAGTGATGATGGTAAGAACAGAGGTAACACCGAGCGTAACACGAGCGGGAACTGCATTCACATCTAACCAGAATGATAGCCAGGACAGGGTTACTACTACAGTACTTGGCAAGTAAACATTGAGTATACTACCCGTTAAACGCCGAATGAATATAAATTTCGCATACAGATAACTGTAATTACCTGTAAACAAAAAGAATTATCTCTATAAAACTAATAATAATACAGTTTTATAAGTAATTTGTAACAAAACTTTCCACTCGTCCAAACTTCGATTTTGCTACGAGGTTTGGGTAACTTCATCTCGTGTTTCAATGGCTGTATGTCTTCCAATAGATAAATACTTGGCCCATAGTGCTTACATGGACTATCGTCAACATCACACCATTCCAGGCGTACCTTTTCCGCAGTATTTTTTACTAAAAAATTGAATAATAGACAGGGAATACCATTAGTATAGAACACAAATATGGAATTTTCAAATAAAATTTTATATAACTACTATAAATATATTATTGTACTTATTCAACTACATATTAGTTTACTGCGAGAAAAATTCTACTAGAAAATATTCAATTTGTTGACTTGATAAGTTTAAATATATATATTCGGAATTATAATAAAATATACAACTGAATTAAATTCATAACAATAACAGAATATAATACAAAAAATTTAGTATTAAAGCTTGTTTTAAAAATAATACTTGACTTTCTCATATCTTCAATTGAAATCTATAACAATAAATTCAGGTATAAAAGTTGCAAGTCGAAAGTACTGTATATTGCAAGACACTTGTACAATAAAATAGATTCCTGTTGTTCAGGGCAACATTAATGTTTATGTGTTAATCTCGAAAAAATGTACGATTAACACATAAATATTACACTTTTAATGACTCAAATATATGGCATTTTATAATACAGTAAATACAAATAACCCAATAATTCTTTTAAATATCAAACGAAAAGCTGAACTCGTTCATTGGGCTATTAATGTTAAATAATTAATAAGCAGTTTGGTAGGAGGTATGACTCCGGGGCCGCCTATTACATTTAACAAGAGATGGTGGTCTTGCAGCCTGCCACCTGCCAAATTACATAATAAATATTTAGCTTTAATTGCAATTAGAGAAATATAACTGTTCGTATTATATATGGCTTTCTCCATATATTTTAAAATATCTGTGCCCGGCGTTTATATAATGTATTTCGTTGTCACTAGTCCACATTATCATGATTCATAGTAAATACACGTTAAATTAATTATTAAATTTACTTACACAAACCAATTTTAAATACGCAGTCTTGAATATCAAGGGGATAACGATGTAAATCCATAGGGCATGCCACACGAAAGCTATATCTATTGGAAGAAAAATTATGTATTTATCATTTTGAATAATAAAATTTATTACTTGTTTTAGTTGAAGCTTCAAAAACATTCAGAACGTCCTACTTTTTAGAACAAATTGTTTTTCATTTATAAATTTACATTTCTTAAGACTCCATCTTAAATATAGTATGATGAATTAATGAAGACAAAAAGAGAAAATGCTGTATTCAGAAATTTAAAATAAATAAAACTTAATGACTTGGTCAAATCTTAAAATATAAATACGACCTGTGTTTTTGTCATTATTACATTCCTTACTGTTATATTTAACAGAGGGAAAGTATAGTGATAGGTCAAAACTGATCATAGAAAAGTTCATATTTTAATTATTAGTATAAAAGTTTTTCATAAAATATCAAATCAGATGGCACCACAGCAGTTTTAAATGATGCTGTAGGGAAAGTTAATCAACTCGTTGCTGGATTTTATTATTATTATTAAAGTCTGACAGAAGACTAATGTTTTCTGTCATAACTCCAGCTAACAATGAAGAATAAATTCTTAGGTGTAACCTTAAAATTGTTTTTTTCTCTAAACTATCAATACTTCTATATAAAAGATTTTATAAAATATCAAATCAGATGGCGCCACAGCAGTTTTAAATGTACTGTACGGAAAGTTACTCAACTCGTTGCTGGATTTTATTATTATTATTAAAGTCTGACAGAAGACCCATGTTTTCTGTCATAACTCCAGCTAACAATGAAGAATAAATTTTTAGATGCAGCCTTAAAATTGGTTTCTTTTCTCTAAACTATCAATACTTCTATATAAATAATTTTATCTGCAACCTTAAACAATAGTAAAAGTTCTTATCTATAATATAATTTAATAGCCTAAGTTTAACTATTTTTAACTGGCAAGCAGGCAAGTAACCAAACTACGAAACAGCTATGCTCTTGGATTGCTTATTTACCTGCAGTGTCGTTACTAGTTTTTCACGTGTTCCTGTGCGAAATTTTATTTTTTGCCTTCTTTTCTTTTGGCACCTATCAAGTTACGGTTGAGCTTTCGTGTGTTACTTATAAGCACATCTTTCATTTCAATCTTACCTTGTGCTTTTTCGAAAGATAAGATCCTTAGTTATTAAAATGAAAGTATTCGGAATGGAATATTGGAAAAGATGACCCCATTTAGTGTTGTCAAACATCAAATCCGGAACCCACAGAGTGTCATCTGCGGAAGGAGGAAGTATCTTTGACAATGTTAAATTAAGAACTTCGAGTTTCAATCTAGGATCTGTCCAATACGCATTCAAAAAGAAGAACATACGAAAGTCCTGAAAGTGAAAAAATATTTCTATGTATTTTTATGTATATGCTAATATTAACGTCAGAACACAACAGCAATGACGTGACATTTACCATTGTCTGCTCTCGTATTTCATCCACATCCATGATTTCCAAATTGATATAAACAGTAACAGGTTTACCTGAAAGTAAATAGATTAATTTGAATTATGTTAATATCATTTATAAATTGGCATACGATTCACAGAACTGATAATAAAAATTATCTCAAATTTATTGCAAATTAAATTATAATACGTGGGTCTAAAAATTATCTTCGGCGTGCTGCTGTGACAAAGTGGATGAAACCACTCAACACGCGGTTGGTCGCGGGTTCGCTCCTTAACTGTGGGCTGACAATATGAAGTTTATCCAGGTTTTTCCTTGGCGCGTCTAAAACCTAAATACAAAGTCCTATCGAGAGGGTTAGTTTTGGCAGATCGCTCGTGTGTTGCATTGCCATATCCCATCAAATCATTCATCCCCATGGATTTTCAAATGGAGAAGATATCAGCTACATCCAAATACTATATATTCTAATACACGAAATGCCAATTTTGAGAATTTATTAGTGTATAAAAAGTTCCCATGTTTGACATTAGGTTTCCGTCAATTAATTGTCACCTGTACATTAATATATTAGAAATAATATTAACATGTGGAATAAGTAAAAACCGCTACGCTATTGCACGTCGTTATTTGGCAGGGCAGCAGCTATTCACGTTGCCTGTCTTTGATGTTGGGGTGTTTCGTTTAGTTAGTATATACTGGTATAGTATCTGTTACATCAGTCCTACCCCCTCAATTTCCGATCGAACTCCACATAATACATTTTTCATCTTCAATTTTGAGTGGCCTTATTATATGCAATTTATAAATTTAAAATATTATATAAATCACGTATAAAATTTTATTTCAATAATATCTTAATAATATACAAAATTATGACATTTCGTCACGCAATGGTATTATTTAGTGCTGCACTTGTATTTAATCAATATCTGATTATGCTTTTCAAACTGATAGACGTAAATTTAGAAATCATAAAATTCATATCGTTTAAAAAGCAAACAAATTATTCTAACTTAATGTATTTATAAAGCTTGGTACATATTAAAAATCATTATATAAAATCATACCGATTATTATGAAGCAAGTGCACGCGAGTAATACTTAATAGTTTGTTTTGGTTTCATGGAATACAGCAACGCAACAACGCAACACATGGGCAATCTGCTAAAAAAAGAGTACTTCCTGTGAGTAATTTCTATGGGAAACTGATCACTGTTTTTAAGTCCGTGGAGTGAAGAAAATCCGAAAAACTACATGTGGTAGCCCTTGTTCAAGGAACAGCCTAAGACTAGTGTTATCAGCTTGACAATTGGTGGGCACTTCTTAATGGTTCCGATTTATGCTTATAATTTTGATGATTTTAAATTATTGTGGAATTTATTACGAACAGGCCCGATAGAACGCAGAGACAGGACCCGACACATCCCAGTTACGTAGGGCCCTACAATCTGTGATACGTCGTGACTCCGTCTTATCTAGGACGGTCTACCTTCTAGAAGCATTAAAATTTCTCTCTTGCAACCAGAAGAAGTGTAAAAACTCGGTTTCAACATCTGCTCAGTGTTTGTACCAATTAAAAGATGATAATTATAAATATATTCTTACCGTCAACAATTGGAGGCGCGTAATTATCGTAATCAGGAGGTATTATATTCATCCAACTGCGATCCAATTCGACACTAAAATTAATATAAATTGATTACTCATTTTAATTTCGTATTTATAGAGCTAAGAACAATACATAACTATTATTCTATTCCAATCGATTTAATTTATTATTTTAATGCCAGAGAGCAACACATTTATGTTGTATTACCGATGAGGCAGACCCCGTTGTGAATTAGTTTCATTTATAATATAATGTGTTATATGGTAATGTTTCGTTCATACACATCTTTAATTACCGTTCTTCATCCTACAACTATTCTAGCTGACTCATAACGGGGCTAGCAAGCATAAGTTAAAGACGAAGAGTGGTAGCAATACTAGATAAGAAACAATCTTTACTTTCATAAATGGATTTATAAATAACTTCTTTTTATTACTAATGCTAAGTAAGAAATATTCATTGGCGAAACATCAATTCTAAGTGTTAAAATATCTAGAAAAGTTATTTATTTTTTAACTGTAAAACGTTATCCGACTTGTCGAGGTGAGCAGGAGATCCGACTCGAAGAAAACGTAAGGGCCTATAGTGGTTCCTACTCCTACAATGTCCGTTTTAATAACAATGAATATGTGTAAAACTGCTTTTAATTAACAAGAAAGATTTCGCTCATTTTATTTGTAAAAAAGAAAGGAAGCTAAACAACTACAGAGGCTCACAAAGCAGCTCTCAGAGAGCGTGTGCAGAATCTTAGAGATCGTTTACGTAACGTTTGTTATTAAGTGAAATCTTTTGTTATGTAATCACAAGTTAAACACTACCAGATTTTGCAATTTAATTTATGGAAAATACTTAATGTTATTGTTGCAACTCTAATAAAAATATAGATAAAATCAAGTATATAACAATAGTTTTATTGATATTTAAAAGTAATTTCTACTTTAAACGTTTAAATGTACGCCCTTTTGTAATAAATTACAAACGCTTCGGTTATTTTATAGAGTAACTGACTGTATGTATAACAATTTTAGGAATAACTTCTACCAAAATGAATAGAAAATTTCAGCATTTAAAACAATTTTCCATAATAACGTACATGTGATAGACAAATTTGTGCACTGCTTTTATAGTTTTATTACAGTTATCTGTTACGTGGCACAGAAAATTGGATACTGAAGTTAATGACAATAACAGACTAAACAGATTTCTGTGCCGGGCTTTGTGAAGATTCTACTATAAACGTAGCCTTCTTTATTATTCCTTATTATTATTCCTTATTATTCTTTCGTTTCTCACTCTTTTAGTTTCATTTTTATTACTTTCTTTTTATGAAGCCCTGATTACGTGCCAGGAATGCCCGCGCATATATCTTGCCCTATTCATAAAACGACAGCGATTTCCTATTCCTTTTATAAATTAATAAAGTTCCTTTCTCCCGTTTTCTTTATTGTTAAAGCCTCACGCATTTCTCAACACTAATTATCAATACGAAACAATAGTTATGTATTCGAGCTTTCATCGACATGGGTTCAGATCCCATTTAAGTTCCAATATCTATTCTCTGAGTCTCCAGTTTTTACATACTATATTATTTTGAACATCATTTAAAGTAACACGCGACGTATTAGGCGCAACATGCGAGTATCGACTGATAGTATCTAAACTAAAGAATTACTGTTTCTACAAATGATACGCAAGTGTAATACAACCGCAATTAACAATGCTACAATTATACTATTGTTTAAAAAAATAATAAGTTATAGAACAGTTATTTGCATGATAATGATACAATAGCTCACGTGTAATTGTTCTCATCACCTCGACACGACATCAATTAATAATCACCGCTCGAACTTAATCGATATGACCTTATAACTTCACAGTTAATTAAAATCGAATGATAACTAAATTATACACTGAGAAAATAAATTCTAGAAATATACAGAATGGAAAATCGATATGGCTTTGTTACGTTCAGGTAAAATTTTATATTAACGAGAGAATTAAGTTGCCATAGTTAAGTTGTTGGAAAGACTATCTGCCAGAGACACCTGCATAAATGCACTCATTAAATACTCTTATCATTCGATTTTACGAACTCCGTTATAAGTGATTTTAAAAAACAACAGAACAGGTGTCTCGATATTACTACTTTCGATGATATTTTCGATTTATGTATCTAATAACAACGAGAGATTTATGTTGCATACTCGAAACTTCGATATAAACAATAGCATCCAATAGTAGTTACTATAGATACCGAATTCGTAATTTTCGAGGTTCCACCCGGAATGCTTAAAATTGTTTGTGTTTCTCGCGTAACACACCATATTTACTTTGCCACGTGTTTACAAAAATGAGTCGTCACTAATGACGCAAGGTGAAAATGGTTTTTTGAAAATATCGGATTGAAAAATATTTAAAACATGTCGTTTATTTCCCTCTTACAGTGCGTTTTCTTTGCGTTTCTGTTCCCATATTACACTTTTACATCGAGGACTTTCTGAAAACTTCACATAAAAACTGAAACAATGCAACAGTCAACTATAGCAGCCAATTATTAGTTAAACAATTGATTACACATTGATTTCTTACAACGGGCACAAAAGAAAGCAGTTTTAGTCTTTAGACATCTTAAGTTTACTCCGACAACTTATTAAATTGATTTATCAATATAGTTATTAAATTATTGATAATAGAATTTTAAAATAGTTTAAGTAAAGTTATTACCTTCGACCCAAGTGGGTTAAGCACAAAACGATGCAAAGCAGCAGCACAATTGTCATCACTATCAAATGCCACCAAGTCACTCAGAGTTACCGGCGTGCACCGTGACTTTTATTGCATGTTTATTATTGATCAAAACACAAATATATTATGCGAGTTGTAATTTTTTTTACTCGAAAAGAACTTACGCAATAAATTACGCTCACTTTGAACAGTCATGCATAAATCAAAATTAAATGTTTTTTTTTTTGTTACTGATTACTTTTTAACGCTTCCATCCCGTAAGCACTGAAGGGGAAATCTAGTAAATGATGTACACATGTAGGGACTTGTTGTGGCCCTAATCTAGAACATATAATAGGCCTTATTCCTACATCAAACAATGATACACATAAAAGTCTGAGGCCATAAACAGAGGCCCAAACTTTAGCTTATGTTCAAACGCGGCCATGCTGTAACTATTCGTCAAAACTGATTTCTCTATTTTAATTGTCTGTATTAAATTTAAATGATATTTGTTCGGTTTTCCGTGTATACTATTGGCTACCAACAGCTGTTCTTAAGGACATTTAGCTCTGTACACTGAAATGCGGCACGTGATCCGTTGCGATTTTTGGAAGAAATAAAAATAAAGTTTTATACTAAAATTTCGTAGAAATGTATTTTATAAAATGGTGAATTATAAATTACAACCCAAAGCGTGCTCAGCAGAAAATAATAAACTATAACTAAATCAACACCTGTTCACTCGCTGAGAGATTTATTCTTAACACAAACGTTTTCAATCCAATCAATGGATCATCGTCAGGTAAATTAGAACATTTCAAAAAATAGAACAACAAGTTCAAAATACAAAAAATATAAATATTAATAACGGATAACCAATATATTACTAACAGCAAAATAACGTTTTTAAATAATATAATTAATACAAATGCTGCTAAAATTATAAATAAAAATAAAATATTAAAATATAACAAATAAATTGTGTATACAAAATATTAATACTTCAAACTTAATAGACAAATCGATAACACTATATATTAATAATGCTTAATAAACTGTACGGAGTTTCTCAACTAAACTATACAGAGTTTTTTATATACATAATATTAAAGCTCCTGCTCTTATTTGAAGTTTTTAACTGCAAACTTCCATGCGGAAGGAAGTCCCTCGGCATCCCTTGCGTTGATGCAATTCCCTTTAAGTTTGCTTTTATAAATTTCTAATTTTTCGGCCGTTTTTGCCAAGGTCGGGGAGTGTATTTGTTTCAGTATATCTGCTTCATTCCATCTTACTATCGAACCCTCCGTTTGCGCCATTTGAGACAATACTGTGGCATTCGAACCTTTTCTCACATCATATCTGTGCTCTTTTATCCTTACCCCTAGATTTCTAGTAGTAACCCCAACATATTCTTTATCTATTCCTAACATCTGATTCTCGTATGGGATCTTATATACACCTGACCTATCCTCTTTTTTAACTATCCCTTTATCATTTCTAAGTATTCTGTACAAATTCGGAGCTCTTTTTAAGACTATTCTTGTAACTTTTTTATTTGCGATTTCTTTCATAATGCTTCCTAAGCGCTTGTTGTACGTAAATTTCGTGTATGTAG
>NW_019385500.1:327919-346507 GCF_000671375.1 Centruroides sculpturatus | reverse complement strand
CTTGTGAGTAATTTCTATCAGAAACTGATCGGTATCTTTATGTGCGCTATGTGAAAAAAAATCCGGAAAAATCCACGTGGCAGCTCGCTGTTCAAGAAAGAACCTATGACTAGGCCAGCTTGACCATTGGTGGAGACATCTTAATGGTTCCGATTTATGCTTATAACTTTGATGCAAGTCGAAAGTACTGTATATTGCAAGACACCTGTACAATAAAATAGATTCCTGTTGTTCAGGGCAACATTAATGTTTATGTGTTAATCTCGAAAAAATGTTCGGTTAACACATAAATATTACACTTTTAATGACTCAAATATATGGCATTTTATAATAAATACAAATAACCCGATAATTCTTTCAAATATTAAACAAAGAGCTAAATTCGTTTATTGGGCTATTAATGGTAAAAATTACTAAGCAATTTGGTAGGAGGTATGACTCCGGGCCGCCTATTACGTTTAACAAGAAATGGCGGTCTTGCAGCCTGCCACCTGCCAAATTACCTAGTAAATATTTAGCTTTAATTGCAAATAGAGAAATATAACTGTTCGTATGATTTGTGGCTTTCTCCGTATATTTTAAAATATCTGTGTCCGGCCTTTATATAATTTAATACATTTTTATTAGACCCACAATATCATGATTCATAGTAAATACACTTTAAATCAATTATTAAATTTACTTACACAAACCAATTTTAAATACGCAATCTTGAATATCAAGGGGATAACGATGTAAATCCACAGGGCATGCCACACGAAAGCTATATCTATTGCAAAACCTTGCAGTCTTTGTGACACTCAACGTGAAGAGTGATTTCATCTATGATTTCTCCTTCAAGTCTGAATCTTTTCGCATTTTGAGAACTAATTATGCATTTTTTTCCATGCCCATCTTGATTCCAACACACCCTTATTTTAGGTATGGCCGAAGAACCCTATTGTGTCTGGTATGGATGAAAAATCCCATGAAGTTGTCCCCATTAGCGATTGGCACCGCAATAGATAATAACGGAAGAAGCCTGATATATTTGGAATGGGTCACCCAGTAATACTTTTGAAATTACTTGTCCGAAATAGATCCTGGGTGCCCCGCAGCAGAAGGCTGATACTTTGACTGATTCGGCTATTATTGATAGGTGCACTCTGATTAAAAATCACCTGACAGAGAAAAGCGGTAACAAAATCTTTAATTCGCAGAGTGAAAATTGTTTGCGTATTAAATACAACTATTAGAAATTAAATATTTAAAATATCGTGACAAGAAAGAAGCATTGATTAATTTTAAGCTTTATTTTAAAGTATGTTTAATACTTCGTGCATTTTATGCAAAATAAAATTAAAATTTCTAACCGATTTCTCTGCAAATTAATTAAATAGACAAACATCGAATCAAAAATTTTAAATATATTTAAATAATTCAAAGTGTTTTCTCCTGGATGCTCAAAAAAAATCCGAAACTCTGAAATTCCATCCCACATCAACCAGAACGTTAGGCTCATGACTTCAGCTCTGGTTGATACAGGATCGAATCCGAACAGGCAATCGTAAGAATTATTTAGGAAACGGTCCTTCAGGATACGTAGGCCCAGTTTCTCATCATTGTGGGCTTTACCTAATCCATGATAAAACTCTCTAACGCTCTTAAGCTGGAAAAAATTATTAAAATGTCACTAAAATTAATAAATAATTTTATATTATACATTTGAACTTATACTATCATATCTGAATAACTGAAATATTAGTTTAGTATCTTGTTATTGTGTTTTTGCTTAATTTATCACAAAGACTTATATTATCTTTTTCTTCTGTTTAGTCTTTTGCTTTTTCTATGCCTTATATGGAAAGAATACTTGTTATAATCAATAACTGTTATAATAAATCTGACTTTTCTCTTTTTTATCATGTATTTTTA
This sequence comes from Centruroides sculpturatus, assembly GCF_000671375.1. Taxonomy (NCBI): domain Eukaryota; kingdom Metazoa; phylum Arthropoda; class Arachnida; order Scorpiones; family Buthidae; genus Centruroides; species Centruroides sculpturatus. The sequence goes on along the minus strand of NW_019385500.1, from coordinate 344,593 downwards.
TAGAAATTTTCTAAATATATGATCAATTAAACGCTTATTATTTCAGATTACAGTACTTTCATTCATATAAAAATTATACGTAATGTGATAATATAAATTTAAGAAACAGGTAAAAAAAAATACTTGTTAAAGGAATAAAAGTATTCTCAACTAATAAGCGTTTAATTAATTGATTATATAGTTAAAAAATTTTTATAAAAATACATGACAAAGGAGAGAAGAGTCAGATTTATACTTAAGTATATATAAACTATAACACTTCAGAGGTTCTTCCTTTCTTTCCTCCTCCCTCTTAAATATAATTAAGTACTTGCCTCAAACACAATTCATTTACTATTAGAATAAACTAAATTTGATAGATGATAATCATCTCTTTGTTCTTTCTATTGTCTAGAACAAAAGACAATAATGCCGTGCATTCGTGTGGAAACGCACGATATCTGTATTGTTCAAGTGTCCAGCCATTGACAGCAGCGCGATTTTAAACACGAGACATANTTAAAATATCGTGACAAGAGGGAAGCATTGATTAATTATAAGCTTCGTTTTAAAGTATGTTAAATACTTCGTGCATTTTATGCGAAATAAAATTGAAATTTCTAACCAATTTTTCTGCAAATTAATTAAATGGACAAACATCGAATCAGGAATCTTAAATAGATTTAAATAATTCCATGCGTTTTCTCTTGAATGCTCAAAGAAAACTCTGAAACTCGAGAACGGTCAGGCATCAGCCTACAGCTCTGGTTGATGCAGGATCGAATCCAAACAGGAAATCGTAAGAATTATTCAGGAAACGGTCCTTTCGGATACGTAGGCCCAGTTTCTCACCATTGTGGTCTTTACCTAACCCATGATAAGCTTGTAAACAAGATTCCCTAACTTTAAATTAAAAAGTCACTAAAATTAATAAATAATTTTATATTATACATTCGAACTTATACTATCATATCTTAAAAACTGAAATATTACTTTAGCATTTTGTTATTGCTGTTTGTTAAACTTATCACAGAATATCTTTTTCTTCTGTATAGTCTTTTGCTTTTCCTATGCTTTATATGGGATCTGAACTTGTTATAATCAATACCTATTATAATAAATCTGACTCTTCTCTTTTTTTTCATGTATTTTTATAGAAATTTTCTAAATATATGATCAATTAAACGCTTATTACTTGAGAATACAATACTTTCATTCATTTAAATTTATACGAAATGCGATGATATAAATCTAAGCAAGAGGTAAAAAAAGAATACTTGTGAAATGAATGAAAGTATTCTCAAATAATAAGCGTTTAATTAATTAATCATATATTTAGAAAATTTCTATAAAAATACATGACAAAGGAGAGAAGAGTCAGATTTATACTTAAGTATATATAAACTATAACACTTCAGAGGTTCTTCCTTTCTTTCCTCCTCCCTCTTAAATATAATTAAGTACTTGCCTCAAACACAATTCATTTACTATTAGAATAAACTAAATTTGTTAGATGATAATCATCTCCTTGTTCTTTCTATTGTCTAGAACAAAAGACAATAATGCCGTGCATTCGTGTGGAAACGCACGATATCTGTATTGTTCAAGTGTCCAGCCATTGACAGCAGCGCGATTTTAAACACGAGACATAATCTCTAAAATCGCGTTGTTATAAGTTTACAATATTGTAGTGTTATGAAAAAATGGTGCATTATCCTGTAAGGGCATACTACCTAATAGGCCTATCTCTAATACCTGTATAGTTTTTAATCAGATTGAATATACACCGCCTTCTGCAGTTTTTTGAATTAAATTTCGCTTATTGAAACTTTAGGTTTCGGTTACGGTCTTTTAGAGCTTCTGTGCAGGGCAGTTATGTAGTTTTTTAAGATTCCACTAACGCGCGATCATATTTTAAGCATTAATTAAAATAAATTATTCGTGTCGCCAGCAGAAAACTTGTCTCAAATTGTGTCATAGCATTTTTTCAGTTTATATCTTTATTTTCTTACTTGCATTTTATCTTTCTTCTCGAATTGTCGTTTCTCATAAGCATAAAAGACAAAGAAGTGAGTCGTCTCTATAAGTTGCTGATGGCAAGCAGACTCAGAGACTGTCGTTACACTATCCTTCGCATTGAAATTCACACGCAATTCTTTTCTCTTTAAGAACAACTAGTTGTCTTAAGTGTATTTAGTGACTTTTCTTCAAGTTTTTATTGTTTCAATAATATTATGAAATGGAATTCTGAAATTAAATGTCTCTAATGCTAATTTGACGTAATACATCGCATTTAAAGAAAAGAAAAAGTTTACATTGAACGTTTCTGGACAGTATCTCATGAACGTTTCTCATAAAAGAAATATTTCGTTCATTTTGTATCATCATTTATTACACAAGATGTAAGGGAAATTTTCAATTATTTTAGATCAGAGAAAACCGCTACCAAAATACAGTGAAATGGCACTAAAATAATTCAGTATACTCTCGATTATCAAGTCGTGAGAAATCGCTCTATGGCTCTTTCGGTTTGCAGAATATTGGTCAGTTGGAGAGAAAAAAAATGATAAAATTTGCTGAAGTTTTCAGTTTACTTCTAGTTACTAGGTGAGGTCTGTAAATAATATTGATGTATTGGATTATCCACGCTATTTATTAATTAAGGTAACATTTTATTTATTTATCCCAGTTAGTCGAGAGTTTAATGTACCTTGTGTATATAATTTCTGATATTGTATGAACATCATTTGTCTGTTTCGTACCAATCGATATTACTATTATAATTTTTATGTCATATAACAAGGCGGCCAAACTATATTTGATAATATACAGCAATGCGATACACGGGCGATATGTCAAGGAGGTTGACTCTCGACAGAACTTTATATGGAATACTAAATTTATTAAATAATATATCTGGTTATTTAATAACAAGTATAGAACAAACCTCAAAAACCTGTAACAAATGTATTGTATAAACGATCTTAAAACCTTTTTTTACTATGAAATTATATAATTATTATGTATATAAGAAAAGCTTTAAACTTGTAAAAAATTCTATTTATCATACTATAATGCAATATAGATACAAATATGATAATATTTATTTGGTTGATTATTATATTCAAGTACTTCAATATAATATAAGCCTCGATGTTAAAAGTTTTACGTAGTGAAATAACAAAATAACACATAAAAGACACGTCTTTACTCCGGCGAGTGTAAGAACAAACTACTGTAACTTTATTATATTTAAAGAAAAAAAATGGATAGTTTTTACAGTGTAAAGACGAAACGTTAAATAAGAATACAAAAAGAATATTAATAATAAAACTCTCGAAAGCTTCCCGGGAGAGAGGAGAATAGTTAAATTGAGCCAACACCCAGGTTTACCTTTTCTTGTTGCGTAAGCACGCGTACGTTGTACATTCCAACATTAATTAAATCCTATCAAGTTCATATTATTAAATAGAAAAAACGAATAAAATGCTTTATTAAAGTGAAATAATCGTCATTTCTTAATGTAAACCCATAGGTCACGTGATGACAGTAGACAGAACATGAAGACGAGAACTCCTCTGTCGCTACTCTGATAATCTAGTTACTCTATGGGTACGTTCGTAAATTCGAACGAGTTAAACGAGAATGACGTCATCGTTATTCTTATTTTCTTAGACTTTTCGACCGATTGGTTCCTAACGCGTTTAACGCGTTCGACTTTACGAACGCATCCAAAGTGTAAGAAAAATGACCTGCCATCTATCGCGAATACTTCGAATTATTTAAACGTATTTCGAGAAATCGTAAATAAAATATATTTTTAATAAGAAGATTGCTTACATTCTTACAAAATAACAATAAAATATAATTATCATAATAATACATCCAATTCCATGTTTAATTAATTAAAGTATAAATATTAAAAACAAAGTTTGTATCGAAAATAAATAAATCGAAACGTTTTTGATATACAGTACTTTAATACACACATTTAATAATTTATTCGTTTGTTAAACGATTAGCGTGAAAATAGAGTTGGTTTTTCACTTAGATATTTTCTATTATAAATGTGAAGGGGTTCGATTTAGTAGAGCGTCGTTTATCCGAAGGAATTCCAGTTGGCAAATTTAAATTTTCGCTAGTGCTGTGGCGCTGCAATCTTCGGCTATTTCTCGGGTTACTCAAATATTTTACATTTTTGATACTAAATTAACATTTAAAGTAAAGTCGAACGAGTTAAACGCGTGAGGAACCAATCGGTCGAAAAGTGTAACAAAATAAGAATAACGATGACGTCATTCTCGTTTAACTCGTTCGAATTTACGAACGTACCCATGGAATAACTAGATTATAAGAGTAGCGACCACGTGTCATCGTCGTCATGTTCTGTCCACTGTCATCACGTGGCCTATGGGTTTACATTATGAAATGACGATTATTTCAGTTTAATAAAGCATTTTATTCGTTTTTTTATACAAGAATATGACGGATGGATGTATCTCACGGGTTCGATNAACATTTGGTTAAAAAATCGAAATATATAAAAATATTTATAACAATGTCTGAAATGTTATTAATTTAATACACTTAAGTACTTAATAAAGACTAAACGTAACAAAAAATCGCATCTAAAATAGTACAGTAGAAGCCGTTTTTCCAGTTAAGCGTTAATCCTCTCCGTCTCCCCCTGGGGGGAATTTTGAAAAATCCCTTCTTAGTGTGCGTTTTCATGACGTACCCTAACTGTCTATCAAATTTCACCTCTTTAGGTTCAGCAGTTTGCTCTGGGCGATGATGAGTCAATCAGTGACTCAGTCAGTCAGGACAAGTAATTTTATATATTTAGATTTACGATTTCTCGAAATACGTTTAAATAATTCGAAGTATTCGAGATAGATGGCAGGTCATTATTCTTACACTTTAGATATGTTCCGAAAATCGAAAGAGTTAAACGCGTTAGGAACCAATCGGTCGAAAAGTGTAACAAAATAAGAATAACGATGACGTCATTCTCGTTTAACTCGTTCGAATTTACGAACGTACTCATAGAGTACCTGGATTATCAGAGTAGCGACACAGGAGTCATCGTTGTCATGTTCTATCCAATGTCATCACGTGGCCTATGGGTTTACATTATGAAATGACGATTATTTCAGTTTAATAAAGCATTATTTGTTTTTTTTATTCAAGAATATGACGGATGGATGAATCTCACGGGTTCGATAAGTTTTAAATGCCTAGCATTAGTATTTTTAAATAAAAAATTCATTTTATTTACTTATTAGAAAAACCTCTAGATCGAAATTCTAAACGTTATTTTAAAGCAAACGTAAGAAATCAGTCAGTAATTAATGAAATAGATATTTGGCTTGTCAAAAGTACTACCGTATTTGCTAACTCGATAGGATTTAATTAATGTTGGAATGTACAACGTACGCGTGCTTACGCAACACACAAAGGTTTGTTCCAGTAGATTGTTTTTACACTCGCCGGAGTAAAGATGTGTCTTTTATGTGTTATTTTGTAATTTCACTACGTAAAACTTTTAACATCGAGGCTTATATTATATTGAAGTACAATACTTGAATATAATAATCAACCAAATAAAAATTATCATATTTGTATCTATATTGCATTATTGTATGATAAAAAAGATTTAATAGAATTTTTTACAAGTTTAAAGCTTTTTTATATGCGTAATAATTATATAATTTCATAGTAATCATTTATACAATACATTTGTTACAGGTTTTTGAAGTTTGTTCTATACTTGTTATTAAATAACCAGATATATAATGAATTGATTTCTGCATTCTTTAGAGGCATATTTTCAGCTTCAAAATTTTCTGGTATAAGAAATTTATTATATTCTTTTGTGGGTTTTTTCATTATAACAACAAAGACCAGTTTTCCATATAAAGTGCTGCCGGGAGTCATCATCCGTGGCATGTCTCATTGCTGTATCTCCCGTGTATCTCATTGCTGTATATTATCAAATACAGTTTGGCCGCCCAGTTATATGACATAAAAATTATAATAGTAATATCAATTGGTAAGAAACAGACAAACGATGTTCATACAATATCAGAAATTATATACACAAAGTACATTAAACTCTCGATTCGATTAACTGGGATAAATAAATAAAATGTTACCTTAATTAATAAATAGCGTGGATAACCCAATACAGCAATATTATTTACAGACCTCACCTAATAACTTGAAATAAACTGAAAACTTCAGCAAAGTTTGACATTTTTATTCTCTCCAACTGACCAATATTCTGCAAACCGAAAGAGCCATAGAGCGATTTCTCATGACTTGATAATAGAGAGTATACTGAATTATTTTAGTGCCATTTCACTGTATTTTGAGAGCGGTTTTCTCTGTTCTAAAATAATTGAAAATTTCCCTTACATCTTGTGTAATACATGATGATACAAAATGAACGAAATATTTTTTTTATGAGAAACGTTCATATGAGATACTGTCCAGAAACGTTCAATGTAAACTTTTTCTTTTCTTTAAATGCGATGTATTACGTCAAATTAGCATTAGAGACATTTAATTTCAGAATTCCATTTCATAATATTATTGAAATAATAAAAAGCTGAAGAAAAGTCACTAAATACACTTAAGACAACTAGTTGTTCCTAAAGAGAAAAGAATTGCGTGTGAAATTCAATGCGAAGATTAGTGTAACAACAGTCTTTTAGTCTGCTTGCCATCAGCAACTTATAGAGACGACTCACTTCTTTGTCTTTTATGCTTATGAGAAACGACAATTCGAGAAGAAAGATAAGATGCAAGTAAGAAAATAAAGCTATAAACTGAAAAAATGCTGTGACACAATTTGAGACAAGTTTTCTGCTGGCGACAAAATAATTTACCTTAATTAATGCTTAAAATATGATGGCGCGTTAGTGGAATCTTAAAAAACTACATAACTGCCCTGCACAGAAGCTCTAAACGACCCGAAACCGAAACCTAAAGTTTCAATAAGCGAAATTTGAATTCAGAAAACTGCAGAAGGCGGTGTATATTCAATCTGATTAAAAACTATACAGGTATTAGAGATAGGCCTATTGGGAAGTAGGCCCTAACATGATAATTTATCTTCTTTTCATAACACTACAATATTGTAAACTTATAACAACGCGATTTTAGAGATTATGTCTTGTGTTTAAAATCGCGCTGCTGTCAATGGCTGGACACTTGAACAATACAGATATCGTGCGTTTCCACACGAATGCCCGGCATTATTGTCTTTTGTTCTAGACAATAGAAAGAACAAGGAGATGATTATCATCTAACAAATTTAGTTTATTCTAATAGTAAATGAATTGTGTTTGAGGCAAGTACTTAATTATATTTAAGAGGGAGGAGGAAAGAAAGGAAGAACCTCTGAAGTGTTATAGTTTATATATACTTAAGTATAAATCTGACTCTTCTCTCCTTTGTCATGTATTTTTATAAAAATTTTTTAACTATATAATCAATTAATTAAACGCTTATTAGTTGAGAATACTTTTATTCCTTTAACAAGTATTTTTTTTTACCTGTTTCTTAAATTTATATTATCACATTACGTATAATTTTTATATGAATGAAAGTACTGTAATCTGAAATAATAAGCGTTTAATTGATCATATATTTAGAAAATTTCTATAAAAATACATGATAAAAAAGAGAAAAGTCAGATTTATTATAACAGTTATTGATTATAACAAGTATTCTTTCCATATAAGGCATAGAAAAAGCAAAAGACTAAACAGAAGAAAAAGATAATATAAGTCTTTGTGATAAATTAAGCAAAAACACAATAACAAGATACTAAACTAATATTTCAGTTATTCAGATATGATAGTATAAGTTCAAATGTATAATATAAAATTATTTATTAATTTTAGTGACATTTTAATAATTTTTTCCAGCTTAAGAGCGTTAGAGAGTTTTATCATGGATTAGGTAAAGCCCACAATGATGAGAAACTGGGCCTACGTATCCTGAAGGACCGTTTCCTAAATAATTCTTACGATTGCCTGTTCGGATTCGATCCTGTATCAACCAGAGCTGAAGTCATGAGCCTAACGTTCTGGTTGATGTGGGATGGAATTTCAGAGTTTCGGATTTTTTTTTGAGCATCCAGGAGAAAACACTTTCAATTATTTAAATATATTTAAAATTTTTGATTCCATGTTTGTCTATTTAATTAATTTGCAGAGAAATCGGTTAGAAATTTTAATTTTATTTTGCATAAAATGCACGAAGTATTAAACATACTTTAAAATAAAGCTTAAAATTAATCAATGCTTCTTTCTTGTCACGATATTTTAAATATTTAATTTCTAATAGTTGTATTTAATACGCAAACAATTTTCACTCTGCGAATTAAAGATTTTGTTACCGCTTTTCTCTGTCAGGTGATTTTTAATCAGAGTGCACCTATCAATAATAGCCGAATCAGTCAAAGTATCAGCCTTCTGCTGCGGGGCACCCAGGATCTATTTCGGACAAGTAATTTCAAAAGTATTACTGGGTGACCCATTCCAAATATATCAGGCTTCTTCCGTTATTATCTATTGCGGTGCCAATCGCTAATGGGGACAACTTCATGGGATTTTTCATCCATACCAGACACAATAGGGTTCTTCGGCCATACCTAAAATAAGGGTGTGTTGGAATCAAGATGGGCATGGAAAAAAATGCATAATTAGTTCTCAAAATGCGAAAAGATTCAGACTTGAAGGAGAAATCATAGATGAAATCACTCTTCACGTTGAGTGTCACAAAGACTGCAAGGTTTTGCAATAGATATAGCTTTCGTGTGGCATGCCCTGTGGATTTACATCGTTATCCCCTTGATATTCAAGATTGCGTATTTAAAATTGGTTTGTGTAAGTAAATTTAATAATTGATTTAAAGTGTATTTACTATGAATCATGATATTGTGGGTCTAATAAAAATGTATTAAATTATATAAAGGCCGGACACAGATATTTTAAAATATACGGAGAAAGCCACAAATCATACGAACAGTTATATTTCTCTATTTGCAATTAAAGCTAAATATTTACTAGGTAATTTGGCAGGTGGCAGGCTGCAAGACCGCCATTTCTTGTTAAACGTAATAGGCGGCCCGGAGTCATACCTCCTACCAAATTGCTTAGTAATTTTTACCATTAATAGCCCAATAAACGAATTTAGCTCTTTGTTTAATATTTGAAAGAATTATCGGGTTATTTGTATTTATTATAAAATGCCATATATTTGAGTCATTAAAAGTGTAATATTTATGTGTTAACCGAACATTTTTTCGAGATTAACACATAAACATTAATGTTGCCCTGAACAACAGGAATCTATTTTATTGTACAGTTTGAAAGATGTCTTGCAATATACTTTCAACTTGCAGTTTTTATACCTTAATTTATTTTTATAGATTTCATTTAAAGATATGAGAAAGTCAAGTATTATTTTAAAAACAACTAATCTTATGTATACTAAATTTTTTGTATTATATTCTGTTATTGTTATGAATTTAATTCAGTTTTATATTTTATTATAATTCCGAATTTATTTATTATATGTGTAAAAGTTTTTGAAAATATTCAACAAATTGAATATTTTCAAAACGTTTCGTAATAAATATGATAACCTCTTAAAATTTACAAGACAAGCAATGACAACGAAAATTACTTAACTTCTTGATTTAAAAAATTTAACACTCTGATGAAGATCATTCTTAACTCGTAATGTAAGTTATGTTTGACAACTTGCAACTGGCCTTCCCGGGTGGTCACGAATATCTTCTATTGGGTTCGATCTGGAGGTCTGCCAGGTCATTCCATTCTATGAATGATTTTGCTTTGTAGGAAATTATCAATAACTTGAGCCATGGGAAGTCACAATTAATGTTCATTCTGAGTAAAGTGAAGACAACAATTTCTCAATAAAGCAGAACAGGAAATGAAATGTTATATCTGCACCATACAACATTCAAAATTTCTCTGTTAAACACGTAAAGGGCCGTGCAGCCATTTAGAATAATCCCCTCTTATGCCAAAAATCTGCCGACTTCAAAGACGTCGCCTCTCTCTGATGTGTGAAGAGATATAGAAGGTTCCTTGTTCCTTCTAGAAGAAATCAGACTACAAATAGAATCTCAACTCCTCTGTAAAAAGTACAAATTTACAGAAATTGATACAATGACTCCTGTGACAAAAGATAACACACATGCAAACCATGGGTCTTCTGGCATAAAAGCATAGATCACGAATCTTACTGTATACCCCAATGACTGCGGAGAGCTCTGAACACAACCGGTAGTGCATTGCCTGGAGGTACATTTTGTGCCACCTCATGATTGAAACTAAATAATGCCCATTAATTGGCATTGTTACTCTAAGATCTTCTCGAAGCATTACCAATTTTGGTATAATGCTGCTGCATCCAAGAAATCTCTCTGGCATGGGTATTCAATGCCTTTGAGATCCAGCCTTGAAACTCCAGCTTCAAATCGTCACATGCTTCTCCATTGGTTTGAGTCTAGTACACGTGTGCAAGGTCCATAGGGTAAGAAATCGTATGGAGTATATTTTTCAATCTCTAACAATGACAATTATCTATCGTCTTCAGTTTGGTTTTATTTGTGTGTACTGCAATGAAATACATGGGCAATCTGCCAAGAATAATGCCTTTCCAGAGGTCTTATATGGGACTCTATCTAAGTGATACTGAAGTGTAGAAACCTGGAAAACTGTACTTGGCCAGCTGGTTTGTTGACGACGACTGACTATTAGTGCTTACTGGTTTTAAGATTTGAACAAATAATAACTTATGAAAAAAATGGATTTCCTGTTTAATTTACTAAAATAGGCGATTTAAACTAATTAAGAAAACATTGTATGGCTTTGCGATCAACTCTTAATAATGATATTATTAGTGACATTGAAAGAAACGAACTCTGAAAAAATTAAGTTTACAAACAGTTTACTTCGAAAAAACTTACTTCGTTTTAAGAAACACTAACATTTTTAAAAGCGAGCAATTTGCAAAATATAACTACAAATAGGTGTAACAATGAGAATTTCGCTGACAATTCCTGTAATGAAGGCAACAGCTAAAAGAAGTTTTAGCAATTATGTCAAGTATAGTATTTCGCACAGCAAAACAAATATCCAATTATTTAACCACCCACTATTAATTATTCAATTCTCTCTTCTACGCGTGCATTTCGGCATAACGTAAATTCTCAAGCAATCCTAAGTGGCATATAATTTCTATGTGCTTTCATAAAAGAACCATAGGTGAAAATTCAATTCTGGGTACAAGTGCATATCCGTTGTTGTAATTTTAAATACGTCCGAATCCCGTGGATATTAATCTCTTAAAATTGCAAATACTACATATGGATAAATTATAAATGCTAGCGATTAAAAAATAAACTTCCATAATTTTTATATTTTTGGGTTTAAGACACCTGAAACATCGGGAAATGCAAAAATATTCAGGAGTAATTTCTGTAAACCATAACACAATTTCATTTGAAAATTACATAAAAAAGATAGCAAGTCGTGATGATCGTGAGCATCTTCACACTCTCTTAGTACACCAAGAACAATTGCATAAATCTTTTTCAATACTAAACTTCATTAGTTTACTTTGTTTACATCAAATACCAGCACACAATTGGACTAAAGGATCATCATCAAAGATGGGCCTGAACACCAATCGTGTCTAAACAATAGAATTGTGCAGTCATTTCACAATTTTCTCTACAATAATAAATGTACAGTTTTGCTGCACTTGCTGTAAATTACTAAAAACAAATCAAGACACGATTCTTCACTACAAAAAGTTGTGTATTGAATATTTAAAACACTGCCTGATCTTTTAAAGTATAGGATTAGTTTTATGGATGTTTGTAAAACAGACGGTCTCCAATCGCTAAAGTGTGTGCTAAACTCAGGTTTCACCATACTACAGTAAAAGTTAATCTAATCCGGTAGGTATAGAACTAATTTTTACCGGAACACTGGTACAAAATGTAAAATAGCGCTAGATCCTGTGATCTATTTCCCGACATTTCACAACCGAACGACTGAATTCTACATTTAGCCTACATTTCTGCTCTATGTTTTTAGTGCCCCAAGTGTCCAAACAACTGCTAATTCTCGAGATATTAGCATGTCGAATTATTATTCAAAGATTTTAAATCATTGGCTAATATTCAGAGAATGTCATATTACTGAATATTCTGAATTATCCGGTGACAAATGAACAAACGTTCACTGTATTAAATTTTTTATTAAGTTTTCTTACAGTGGCCGTTCAACATGTTATTTTATTTTATTTGTAATATTTGATTAATATTTAAAAAGAATTTTATCGATTACAATTGCTAGTTCTTTCTAACAGGTCGCTGGTACAGACCTCGAACATTTGTGTATCTTAAATGATGGTAGGGTACTAATAATTAACCTCCTTACTTTTATTATTTGCTTTAATATTTCCTTACTTTTATACAGCTGGGTAGCACAGTTTATCTTATTTGGCACTTGTGCCAATGAAAATACACATTGTACACGATCTAATCAAAACTGTTTAAAAGTAGTATTGCAGTATTACACTGTGTTAACAGATGGCGGTATTAAACACCTATATAGAAGCCAGTTTCCCATAAATATTCCTCTTGAGAGGATGCAGATTACCCTCCTGTTACATTGCCTTAGCCCAATCATTTATAATCCTAATCCTACTATACGCGTACAACAATACTTTATTGTATATACACTAGAGCGTCGATTATCCGAATCAGTTGGGGCCTGGGGGTATTCGAAAGAGCAATGTTTCGGATAACAGATTATGTGCGAAAAAATATATTAATTTTTCCCGTCTTGACTTTTTCATCCGTTGCGTGTCGCTTCGCGTTGAATTTTCGTCGATGTTAAGCCTAACGATAACTATTTTATCGTTAAAAATTATTTTTTTATTTTATACGAACAAAATAAATATATTGAAAAATATAAAAACAATAAAAAATTATATTTTAGAAGTTAATTTAGTATCAAAAATGTAAAATATTTGAGTAGCCCAACACATAGTTTAAGATTGCAGCGCCACAGCACTGGCGAAAATTTAAATTTGTCTACTGAAATTCTTTTGGATGATTGACGTTTCCGATTATTGACTTTCGGATAATCGACGCTCTACTGTATTCAGCAAATTCACCAATCTGAAAATTATAGAGGAAGCAGCTTTCAGAACTAACCTGTAGTTTAATCTTAAATCACATTTTAAAATATTTTACTGTATTTGATACACACATTTTTGAAATTATATAAAAACTAAACTGAATTTCAAGATTTCAAAAGCGTTTTCTTTTCTTTCAGTAAAAAATTTAAATTTAGGAAATATTCAAACTGAAAGAACTAAACTACATCCTGCTTTCTAAGATTCTTTTTTTTTTTGCTCATTATATATACATTTGATCATTATATATATATGACTGGTAAACTGTAAAAGTTATAAGTATTAGCGACATTCAGTTGCTCTAACATTTAAACCTTTTTTAGTATTCAGGAAATTTTTTTAGAAATTATCATCAAAATATAGATGAAATATTATTGATCAATTCTTTATTTACACTACATTTTCTCAACAGACACTTATAGAATGGCATCATCAAACAGCATAATAAATATATATAGAAAAGTCAGTGGGTATTGCCAGACTTACGAAATTCTAGAGTTACGAAAGGTAGGAGTTGTAAGAACTTTCGTCATATTTTTAGAGCTCAAGAATAAATCAAAATTTTGATTGACCTTAGTACTCTGCATATAAAAATTAATTTATAAAATTGACTTCATGTAACAAAGATTAATTTTCATATGTTTGTTCCTCTTTTAATATAATTATTTTAAAAATTTATTATTCAACAAAAATTACTATACACATTATTTTAAATTATACGTATTTAATTAAAAATAATTTTTACATAATATTCCAATGACAAATTCACAAAACAATAATATCTGAGTAATATTACATTCATTCTTAACAATAACTTGTACAACATAAGTTATAATTACAATCCTAATGCAAAATATTTACATTTCAGAGAAGGGTTTTAATTTAAAGCAGTATTTATAAGCCTATATACATCATTTTCATCCCTAATTTTCATTGGTTTACTTTGTTTATGCGAGATATCAGTGCAATTTGATGAAGACTTTTCCATGAAGTTGGCAGGCATGAATGACCCCGTGATCTTGCAAGATGCGTGAAGAAATTGAATCATCAACATATCATCTGAATAGTTGGGAGGTGACTCGTGGAAAACATTTATCCTACGATCTGTACTTAATAATACAAAGATTATTATAAAGAATGGAAATTCAAGAATCACAATTTATTAGAACAATTTGAAATCGTTATTGATACGTCAATGAAAATAACGATTTCAATCGTTTAATATTTTTCTGCGGAAACTTAAATAATGCCACCAATAATTGGAAGAAAAGAATAAAAAAACCGTTGGAAATAAGATTCGAGAATAATAATCAGGACCATTCAGGGTGGTTTGCATCTTGAAAATCTTCCAAATACCACAAAGTTTTCCTTTCACTTTTTCAATTTTCTCTTTAGAAGTTTTACGTTTCTCATCACATTTTTCATTTTTCTTAACTGGGCGTGGGGAATTACGCTGAAAAAAATTTTAACAAAATTAATTTATATATTTTAAATTAATATGCATTTAGAGTAGCCCAAACGTCAGTTCCGTGATATGTTACTTTTTTACATGGTTGGACAACTTATTTAAATCCTGTTTATAACAACTTCATTCAATGCGACTGAATAACTAATATATCCAGGTTAAGTATTTTTTGAGTTCCGTNAATAAAGCTTAAAATTAATCAATGCTTCTTTCTTGTCACGATATTTTAAATATTTAATTTCTAATAGTTGTATTTAATACGCAAACAATTTTCACTCTGCGAATTAAAGATTTTGTTACCGCTTTTCTCTGTCAGGTGATTTTTAATCAGAGTGCACCTATCAATAATAGCCGAATCAGTCAAAGTATCAGCCTTCTGCTGCGGGGCACCCAGGATCTATTTCGGACAAGTAATTTCAAAAGTATTACTGGGTGACCCATTCCAAATATATCAGGCTTCTTCCGTTATTATCTATTGCGGTGCCAATCGCTAATGGGGACAACTTCATGGGATTTTTCATCCATACCAGACACAATAGGGTTCTTCGGCCATACCTAAAATAAGGGTGTGTTGGAATCAAGATGGGCATGGAAAAAAATGCATAATTAGTTCTCAAAATGCGAAAAGATTCAGACTTGAAGGAGAAATCATAGATGAAATCACTCTTCACGTTGAGTGTCACAAAGACTGCAAGGTTTTGCAATAGATATAGCTTTCGTGTGGCATGCCCTGTGGATTTACATCGTTATCCCCTTGATATTCAAGATTGCGTATTTAAAATTGGTTTGTGTAAGTAAATTTAATAATTGATTTAAAGTGTATTTACTATGAATCATGATATTGTGGGTCTAATAAAAATGTATTAAATTATATAAAGGCCGGACACAGATATTTTAAAATATACGGAGAAAGCCACAAATCATACGAACAGTTATATTTCTCTATTTGCAATTAAAGCTAAATATTTACTAGGTAATTTGGCAGGTGGCAGGCTGCAAGACCGCCATTTCTTGTTAAACGTAATAGGCGGCCCGGAGTCATACCTCCTACCAAATTGCTTAGTAATTTTTACCATTAATAGCCCAATAAACGAATTTAGCTCTTTGTTTAATATTTGAAAGAATTATCGGGTTATTTGTATTTATTATAAAATGCCATATATTTGAGTCATTAAAAGTGTAATATTTATGTGTTAACCGAACATTTTTTCGAGATTAACACATAAACATTAATGTTGCCCTGAACAACAGGAATCTATTTTATTGTACAGGTGTCTTGCAATATACAGTACTTTCGACTTGCATCAAAGTTATAAGCATAAATCGGAACCATTAAGATGTCTCCACCAATGGTCAAGCTGGCCTAGTCATAGGTTCTTTCTTGAACAGCGAGCTGCCACGTGGATTTTTCCGGATTTTTTTTCACATAGCGCACATAAAGATACCGATCAGTTTCTGATAGAAATTACTCACAAGAAGCACTTCTTTTAGCAGATTGCCCATATGTTGCGTTGACTTGTTCCATCAAACCCAAACAAACTATTAAGTATTACTGACGTGCAACTTGCTTCATAATAATCGGTATGATTGTATATAATGATTTATAATACCAAGCTTTTTAAATAGTTTTTCGCTTTTTTAAACGATAGGAATTTTATGATTGCTATGTTTACTTCTATCAGCTTGAAAGGTATTATCAGATATTGATTAAATACAAGTGGAACACTAAATGATACCATTGCGTGACGAAATGTCACAATTTAGTGTATTACTATGATATTATTGAAATAAAAGTTTAAACATGACTTACAATATAATATTTAAACTTACAAATTGCATATAATAAGGTCATTCAACATTGAAGATGGAAAATCTATTATGTGGAGTTCGACCGGAAATTGACGGGGTAGGAGTGATGTAACAAGTACTATATATGCTAATACACGAAACATCTCAACATCAAAGACATGCAATGT
>NW_019385500.1:315367-322103 GCF_000671375.1 Centruroides sculpturatus | reverse complement strand
CCTTAGTACTCTGCATATAAAAATTAATTTATAAAATTGACTTCATGTAACAAAGATTAATTTTCATATGTTTGTTCCTCTTTTAATATAATTATTTTAAAAATTTATTATTCAACAAAAATTACTATACACATTATTTTAAATTATACGTATTTAATTAAAAATAATTTTTACATAATATTCCAATGACAAATTCACAAAACAATAATATCTGAGTAATATTACATTCATTCTTAACAATAACTTGTACAACATAAGTTATAATTACAATCCTAATGCAAAATATTTACATTTCAGAGAAGGGTTTTAATTTAAAGCAGTATTTATAAGCCTATATACATCATTTTCATCCCTAATTTTCATTGGTTTACTTTGTTTATGCGAGATATCAGTGCAATTTGATGAAGACTTTTCCATGAAGTTGGCAGGCATGAATGACCCCGTGATCTTGCAAGATGCGTGAAGAAATTGAATCATCAACATATCATCTGAATAGTTGGGAGGTGACTCGTGGAAAACATTTATCCTACGATCTGTACTTAATAATACAAAGATTATTATAAAGAATGGAAATTCAAGAATCACAATTTATTAGAACAATTTGAAATCGTTATTGATACGTCAATGAAAATAACGATTTCAATCGTTTAATATTTTTCTGCGGAAACTTAAATAATGCCACCAATAATTGGAAGAAAAGAATAAAAAAACCGTTGGAAATAAGATTCGAGAATAATAATCAGGACCATTCAGGGTGGTTTGCATCTTGAAAATCTTCCAAATACCACAAAGTTTTCCTTTCACTTTTTCAATTTTCTCTTTAGAAGTTTTACGTTTCTCATCACATTTTTCATTTTTCTTAACTGGGCGTGGGGAATTACGCTGAAAAAAATTTTAACAAAATTAATTTATATATTTTAAATTAATATGCATTTAGAGTAGCCCAAACGTCAGTTCCGTGATATGTTACTTTTTTACATGGTTGGACAACTTATTTAAATCCTGTTTATAACAACTTCATTCAATGCGACTGAATAACTAATATATCCAGGTTAAGTATTTTTTGAGTTCCGTACATAAATAAAAAATTAAGATATAAAAGTTTATTCTAAATTATATAGTTTATATTAGTCACGAAAATATTAGAATATTGCAATTTTATGAAAAGAAGGTACATCATCCTGTCAGGGCCCAAGTGCGTACCGAAAATCTGAATTAGAGTGGGGCAACTCATATTAGTTTCGAAAAAGCCGCAACACAGAGTGAAACATGTCGATTTCTTACAAAATAAAAGTGAAAACTATTTAAAAATTGTTTTATTATTCATTAGCATACTAATGCTACATTCTATCACTTTGTATAAGGAACTACTACCTACCATGTAGTGAACTGAGTTAGAATTTTATATTAATAATAACTTCTTTGATTTACCGAAAATTTTTCTATAACTTTCTTTTCACCATTTCATAGTGTTCTTTCACAAAATTTTGATCCACGCTCATCAGTCATAAGCCAGTCAGTCTTTACTCTCCCAGAGTGCTCCTAAGCCAGGTCTTCACTCTTTGAAGCATACTACTACTGAAGGTAGAGTTAATTGGCTGTTCTATGAGATATGGGATTTAGCCAGTGAGTTAAAAAATAGAAGAGGGAGGTAAGGTACTGATAGGTGATGAACGAATGCGGTAGGGGAGGTTGATGGAATGGGTATGAGTATAGTGAAAGGAAAGGAGTAGTTTGGGATTTCAAACCTGACACGCATCGTAATTAGTTACAAATTACAGCTGTAAAAGGTATTAATTACAGTGTGCCATTTCGATGAGTACAATCGATGATACAAAACATTACGCGCCAGTATATAACTACAGACTGATAATGACACTACAGAATTTGCAGCAACCCTAAAGCATTGATACAATTGGCGTGTTTACAGTAGGTATTCCCGATGATACCAGTCCTCCAATACTGACACATTTAGCGCTATCATCTATGGGACAGAAGCAGATCACAAACCGAGCCTTGGCGTCCACTGGAGGTAGGACGATCATGAGAATTCTCTAAAGACTTCGAAGCATGCTGATGGATATGTAGTGTATTGAATAATGCTTAGAATTGTCAATAATTGCCAATGATTTTCACATGGCAGAAAAAAATATTTGTTTCGTTAAACAGGTCATTTTTTAACTTCTATATCCGTTAATTTGTCTTTTGGTAAGTCAGGCCTTCTATACTACAAGTGAGTGGGCTAGAAAGCCTGGAACCATCTCGTGTATTACGCGTCGCTACTAGAAGCTTCTAGAACCAGGTTTATAAACATATTTATAGACGTTGCTAGAACATTTCAGAAATTAACGAAATGTAAGTCGCAGTTCTGCTTCTCTGCAACTCTTTTGCTGAACGATTAGTGCAAAAAAATTAGTGTTTGCTCTTGGAATTGTNATTCTGTTATTGTTATGAATTTAATTCAGTTTTATATTTTATTATAATTCCGAATTTATTTATTATATGTGTAAAAGTTTTTGAAAATATTCAACAAATTGAATATTTTCAAAACGTTTCGTAATAAATATGATAACCTCTTAAAATTTACAAGACAAGCAATGACAACGAAAATTACTTAACTTCTTGATTTAAAAAATTTAACACTCTGATGAAGATCATTCTTAACTCGTAATGTAAGTTATGTTTGACAACTTGCAACTGGCCTTCCCGGGTGGTCACGAATATCTTCTATTGGGTTCGATCTGGAGGTCTGCCAGGTCATTCCATTCTATGAATGATTTTGCTTTGTAGGAAATTATCAATAACTTGAGCCATGGGAAGTCACAATTAATGTTCATTCTGAGTAAAGTGAAGACAACAATTTCTCAATAAAGCAGAACAGGAAATGAAATGTTATATCTGCACCATACAACATTCAAAATTTCTCTGTTAAACACGTAAAGGGCCGTGCAGCCATTTAGAATAATCCCCTCTTATGCCAAAAATCTGCCGACTTCAAAGACGTCGCCTCTCTCTGATGTGTGAAGAGATATAGAAGGTTCCTTGTTCCTTCTAGAAGAAATCAGACTACAAATAGAATCTCAACTCCTCTGTAAAAAGTACAAATTTACAGAAATTGATACAATGACTCCTGTGACAAAAGATAACACACATGCAAACCATGGGTCTTCTGGCATAAAAGCATAGATCACGAATCTTACTGTATACCCCAATGACTGCGGAGAGCTCTGAACACAACCGGTAGTGCATTGCCTGGAGGTACATTTTGTGCCACCTCATGATTGAAACTAAATAATGCCCATTAATTGGCATTGTTACTCTAAGATCTTCTCGAAGCATTACCAATTTTGGTATAATGCTGCTGCATCCAAGAAATCTCTCTGGCATGGGTATTCAATGCCTTTGAGATCCAGCCTTGAAACTCCAGCTTCAAATCGTCACATGCTTCTCCATTGGTTTGAGTCTAGTACACGTGTGCAAGGTCCATAGGGTAAGAAATCGTATGGAGTATATTTTTCAATCTCTAACAATGACAATTATCTATCGTCTTCAGTTTGGTTTTATTTGTGTGTACTGCAATGAAATACATGGGCAATCTGCCAAGAATAATGCCTTTCCAGAGGTCTTATATGGGACTCTATCTAAGTGATACTGAAGTGTAGAAACCTGGAAAACTGTACTTGGCCAGCTGGTTTGTTGACGACGACTGACTATTAGTGCTTACTGGTTTTAAGATTTGAACAAATAATAACTTATGAAAAAAATGGATTTCCTGTTTAATTTACTAAAATAGGCGATTTAAACTAATTAAGAAAACATTGTATGGCTTTGCGATCAACTCTTAATAATGATATTATTAGTGACATTGAAAGAAACGAACTCTGAAAAAATTAAGTTTACAAACAGTTTACTTCGAAAAAACTTACTTCGTTTTAAGAAACACTAACATTTTTAAAAGCGAGCAATTTGCAAAATATAACTACAAATAGGTGTAACAATGAGAATTTCGCTGACAATTCCTGTAATGAAGGCAACAGCTAAAAGAAGTTTTAGCAATTATGTCAAGTATAGTATTTCGCACAGCAAAACAAATATCCAATTATTTAACCACCCACTATTAATTATTCAATTCTCTCTTCTACGCGTGCATTTCGGCATAACGTAAATTCTCAAGCAATCCTAAGTGGCATATAATTTCTATGTGCTTTCATAAAAGAACCATAGGTGAAAATTCAATTCTGGGTACAAGTGCATATCCGTTGTTGTAATTTTAAATACGTCCGAATCCCGTGGATATTAATCTCTTAAAATTGCAAATACTACATATGGATAAATTATAAATGCTAGCGATTAAAAAATAAACTTCCATAATTTTTATATTTTTGGGTTTAAGACACCTGAAACATCGGGAAATGCAAAAATATTCAGGAGTAATTTCTGTAAACCATAACACAGTTACAATCGTTTCATTTGAAAATTACATAAAAAAGATAGCAAATCATGATGATCATGAGCATCTTCACACTCTCTTATTACACCAGGAACAATTGCATAAATCTTTTTCACTACTAATCTTCATTAGTTTACTTTGTTTACATCAAACACCAGCACACAATTGGACTAAACGATCATCATCAAAGATGGGCCTGAACACCAATCGTGTCTAAACAATAGAATTGTGCAGTGATTTCACAATTTTCTCTACAATAATGAATGTACAATTTGGCTGCACTTGCTGTAAATTACTAAAACCAAATCAAGACACGATTCTTCACTACAAAAAGTTGTGTATTGAATATTTAAAACACTGCCTGATCTTTTAAAGTATAAGATAAGTTTTATGGATGTTTGTAAAACAGACGGTCTCCAATCGCTAAAGTGTGTGCTAAACTCAGGTTTCACCATACTACAGTAAAAGTTAATCTAATCCGGTAGGTATAGAACTAATTTTTACCGGAACACTGGTACAAAATGTAAAATAGCGCTAGATCATATGATCTATTTCCCGACATTTCACAACCGAACGACTGAATTCTACATTTAGCCTACATTTCTGCTCTATGTTTTTAGTGCCCCAAGTGTCCAAACAAGTGCTAATTCTCGAGATATTAGCATGTCGAATTATTATTCAAAGATTTTAAATCATTGGCTAATATTCAGAGAATGCCAGATTATTGAACATTCTGAATTATTGGGTAACAAATTAACAAACTTTCACTGTATTAAATTTTTTATTAAGTTTTTTTACAATGGATTGAACATAGCTGTTTAACATGTTATTTTATTTTATTTGTAATTTCTGATAAATATTTAAAAAGTTTTTTATCGATTACAATTGCTATTTCCTTCTAACAGATCGCTGGTACAGACCTCGAACATTTGTGTATCTTAAATGATCGTAGGGTACTGATAATTAACCTCCTTACTTTTATTATTTGCTTTAATATTTCCTTACTTTTATACAGCTGAGTAGCGGTTTATCTTATTTGGCACTTGTGCCAATGAAATTACACATTGTACACGATCTAATCAAAACTGTTTAAAAGTAGTATTGTAGTACTACACTGTGTTAACAGATGGCGCTACTTAACACCTAAACAGAAGCCAGTTTCCCATAAATATTCCTCTTGGGAGGTTGCAGATTACCCTCCTGTTACATTGCCTTAGCCCAATCATTCTTATTCTTAATCCTACTATACGCGTACAACAACATTGTATATATTCAGCAATCCACCAATCTGAAAATTATAGAGGAAGCAGCTTTCAAAACTAACCTGTAGTTTAAACTGAAATCACATTTTAAAATATTTTACTGTATTTGATACAGACATTTTTGAAATTATATAAAAACTAATCTGAATTTCAAGATTTCAAAAGTGTTTTCATTTCTTTCAGTAGAAAATTTAAATTTAGGAGATATACAAACTGAAAGAACTAAACTACATCCTGCTTCCTAAGATTCTCTTTTTTCTCATTATATATATATATATGATCATTATATATATATGACCGCTAAACTGTAAAAGTTGTCGAAAACAATTTTATTCCGTAAATCGAGTTATAAGTATTAGCGACATTCAGTTGCTCTAACATTTAAACCTTTTTTAGTATTCAGGAAATTTTTTTAGAAATTATTATCAAAATATAGATGGAATATTATTGATAAATTTTTTTATTTGCACTACATTTTCTCAAAAGACACTTATAGAATGGCATCATCAAACAGCATAAAAAATATTTATAGAAAAGTCAGTGGGAATTGCCAGACTTATGAAATTCTAGAGTTGCAGAAGGTAGGAGTTGTAAGAACTTTCGTCACATTTCTAGAGCTCAAGAATAAATCAAAATTTTGATTGACCTTTACACCCTGCATGTGAAAATCAATTTATATAATTGATTCTCATGCACAAAGATTAATTTTTATATGTTTGCCCCTCTTTTAATATAATTATTTTAAAAATTTATTATTTAACAAAAATTACTATACACATTATTTTAAATTATACATATTTTAATTAAAAATAATTTTTACATAAAATTCCAATGACAAATTCAAAAAACAATAATATCTGAGTAATTTTAATAAAACATAAAATTGATCTGGATACGAGTCCAAGTTTACTTGCCATGTCTAATCACCAGGAACAACTATTTCCATTGCAGAGACAACCTTTCTTTAGAGGCTATGCCTCTGCACGAATATGTAAAACAGTTTAAAATGTCCACAGGTGACAAT
>NW_019385500.1:307183-315186 GCF_000671375.1 Centruroides sculpturatus | reverse complement strand
CCTTAGTACTCTGCATATAAAAATTAATTTATAAAATTGACTTCATGTAACAAAGATTAATTTTCATATGTTTGTTCCTCTTTTAATATAATTATTTTAAAAATTTATTATTCAACAAAAATTACTATACACATTATTTTAAATTATACGTATTTAATTAAAAATAATTTTTACATAATATTCCAATGACAAATTCACAAAACAATAATATCTGAGTAATATTACATTCATTCTTAACAATAACTTGTACAACATAAGTTATAATTACAATCCTAATGCAAAATATTTACATTTCAGAGAAGGGTTTTAATTTAAAGCAGTATTTATAAGCCTATATACATCATTTTCATCCCTAATTTTCATTGGTTTACTTTGTTTATGCGAGATATCAGTGCAATTTGATGAAGACTTTTCCATGAAGTTGGCAGGCATGAATGACCCCGTGATCTTGCAAGATGCGTGAAGAAATTGAATCATCAACATATCATCTGAATAGTTGGGAGGTGACTCGTGGAAAACATTTATCCTACGATCTGTACTTAATAATACAAAGATTATTATAAAGAATGGAAATTCAAGAATCACAATTTATTAGAACAATTTGAAATCGTTATTGATACGTCAATGAAAATAACGATTTCAATCGTTTAATATTTTTCTGCGGAAACTTAAATAATGCCACCAATAATTGGAAGAAAAGAATAAAAAAACCGTTGGAAATAAGATTCGAGAATAATAATCAGGACCATTCAGGGTGGTTTGCATCTTGAAAATCTTCCAAATACCACAAAGTTTTCCTTTCACTTTTTCAATTTTCTCTTTAGAAGTTTTACGTTTCTCATCACATTTTTCATTTTTCTTAACTGGGCGTGGGGAATTACGCTGAAAAAAATTTTAACAAAATTAATTTATATATTTTAAATTAATATGCATTTAGAGTAGCCCAAACGTCAGTTCCGTGATATGTTACTTTTTTACATGGTTGGACAACTTATTTAAATCCTGTTTATAACAACTTCATTCAATGCGACTGAATAACTAATATATCCAGGTTAAGTATTTTTTGAGTTCCGTACATAAATAAAAAATTAAGATATAAAAGTTTATTCTAAATTATATAGTTTATATTAGTCACGAAAATATTAGAATATTGCAATTTTATGAAAAGAAGGTACATCATCCTGTCAGGGCCCAAGTGCGTACCGAAAATCTGAATTAGAGTGGGGCAACTCATATTAGTTTCGAAAAAGCCGCAACACAGAGTGAAACATGTCGATTTCTTACAAAATAAAAGTGAAAACTATTTAAAAATTGTTTTATTATTCATTAGCATACTAATGCTACATTCTATCACTTTGTATAAGGAACTACTACCTACCATGTAGTGAACTGAGTTAGAATTTTATATTAATAATAACTTCTTTGATTTACCGAAAATTTTTCTAAAACTTTCTTTTCACCATTTCATAGTGTTCTTTCACAAAATTTTGATCCACGCTCATCAGTCATAAGCCAGTCAGTCTTTACTCTCCCAGAGTGCTCCTAAGCCAGGTCTTCACTCTTTGAAGCATACTACTACTGAAGGTAGAGTTAATTGGCTGTTCTATGAGATATGGGATTTAGCCAGTGAGTTAAAAAATAGAAGAGGGAGGTAAGGTACTGATAGGTGATGAACGAATGCGGTAGGGGAGGTTGATGGAATGGGTATGAGTATAGTGAAAAGAAAGGAGTAGTTTGGGATTTCAAACCTGACACGCATCGTAATTAGTTACAAATTACAGCTGTAAAAGGTATTAATTACAGTGTGCCATTTCGATGAGTACAATCGATGATACAAAACATTACGCGCCAGTATATAACTACAGACTGAAAATGACACTACAGAATTTGCAGCAACCCTAAAGCATTGATACAATTGGCGTGTTTACAGTAGGTATTCCCGATGATACCAGTCCTCCAATACTGACACATTTAGCACTATCATCTATGGGACAGAAGCAGATCACAAACCGAGCTTGGCGTCCACTGGAGGTAGGACGATCATGAGAATTCTCTAAAGACTTCGAAGCATGCTGATAAATATGTAGTGCATTGAATAATGCTTAGAATTGTCAATAATTGCCAATGATTTTCACATGGCAGAAAAAAATATTTGTTTCGTTAAACAGGTCATTTTTTAACTTCTATATCCGTTAATTTGTCTTTTGGTAAGTCAGGCCTTCTATACTACAAGTGAGTGGGCTAGAAAGCCTGGAACCATCTCGTGTATTACGCGTCGCAACTAGAAGCTTCTAGAACCAGGTTTATAAACATATTTATAGACGTTGCTAGAACATTTCAGAAATTAACGAAATGTAAGTCGCAGTTCTGCTTCTCTGCAACTCTTTTGCTGAACGATTAGTGCAAAAAAATTAGTGTTTGCTCTTGGAATTGTCAATGATGCAAATTGAGTTTTAATAATTTAAAGTTATTAAATGTAATCGTTTGCTTTTTATTTTAGTGTAAATAAATACTATAAATATATCTGATGAAAAATTTAACTTTTAACAAATTCTGGTCTATATTGTTTCCATTACAGTCGTCTGGAGATGCTGTCCTTAAAACTATTCCCAGACAACTAAGAGGAATAATTGCCCTTTCAGCCTCTCTATTATGCATTCCTGTAAGCAATTTATTTCACCTTATAAGATTGCTTTATTTTTTTCGTTTTTGTTTGTTGCTGATAAAACAAACACATTTCTGTAAGTCCGAGTGTGACAAAATAGGTCTTCTATTTTTTCTTTAAGATTTAGGCATTGTATTATTTGGAAGAGTCCATGCTTTATAGTGTAGCCAACTTATAGATAAATTTTTAAGAACTTTCGTACATAAAGCTGTACAGATCATTTTCGTGCCTTGTCTTAATATTTTTTTGTATATTTATTTATTTATCTTCATACCAACGCCTGAGGCCGTTTATTCTACAGGAGTCTTCTGTTAGGAAACACCTAACCTAACAGAAATCGATCAGTAAATAATATATTACGCTAACAGATGGCGCTAAACGTACCAATCCGATTTGAAAATTATATGAGGTTGAGAATCCATTGATTATTTCTGCAACGTTTTTATGTATTGCACACAAAAGCATATTCTGTTTTAAAAAAAGTTTTATAGAAAGAAATGGAATATACTTAATTATTTAATTGCACAAATAGTATTTTAAATGCATAATTTTGACAGATATCGTGAAAAGGATCATAAAATTAAAACCGACAATCATTCTTAAAATTTCTATTTTTTGCATATCTATACACTTACGCACGCACATAAACACATATTTGCTGCAGAGATTTTCTCATGACTTCAAACAATCCCAGAAAATTCTTTTCCTTTTCCATCTGTTATAACACAGGAAAAGTACGGCGATCGATTAAAAAGTCACACTCAATATTTTTACATTTTTGTACTCGGAAATGTGGAAACGTGGTGAAATGCAGAAAAATTTCTAGGATTTTTTTCTGTGTTTAACAATTGGTAGGTTTCTGGGGGAACAATTTGCTGGATTTTTCTATACAGCGCGAGCTCGTTATAGTAGTTTTTATCAGACGTTTCAACATTCTGGCAATATTTTATATGAACACGCATTTTAAGAGTCTGATGATTACGAGTTTTCCGATTTACATCTGGACTGCTGCACAATATAGGCGATCTGACTGAACAATGGATAGCGATTATAGATCTTGTGGCTACGCATTTTACCTTTTGTACCTTGTGGTGACATTACGCTTTCGATTTATCATAATTCTCTTTCACTTTTATGCGCTTTAAATTACATTGATTAAAATTAAATTTATTTTATTTACAAATATAATTTAAAATTTTATTCTACAGTTTATGGCTCGAATCTAAATCCTACTCAGGCAGACTGCGAGGCTCAAACCCTGTCACTCTCAGACTCGAAAGATACAGGCTTGGTTTTTTTTCCTCTTGTCAGCCTTTAACGAAACTGAAAACATCTTCACAGTGAATATCAGTTTATTTATCCATCCATCTATTTTCATCCATCTACCAATTTATTTATTTTGTCTGTTTTCGCATCGTTACTCTAAAGGATGTAAAGTGTTTGCAGTGTTTCTGAAAAACTTTGCTGTTTAAATATGGATATGAAATCCGCAATTTACGAAAATATAGAGATCGCGACAAATAGCACAGGCATTATTATTTTACCTCATTAGTAGTAGGGTACAATGAGCACATACATTAGAGCTGAATTTTCTTTATTGTGCGCTACTGTCAATAATTTGTGCCCAATTTCATAATCATTTTGATATATCTCTCAAATAACTAATACATTTAAACTTACTTTTTCTTTAAATTCCACAGATTGAAGAGCAAATGCGTATTCTATCAACGAAGCTGTGACGAAAAACATACATGCGAGCAGCCAAATATCCACAGCTTTTACATAGTCCACTGGCGGAGTGTACGATCTAGACTGCAGCATTTGAGTGATGATGGTAAGAAGAGAGGTAACACCGAGCGTAACACGAGCGGGAACTGCATTCACATCTAACCAGAATGATAGCCAGGACATAGTTACTACTAGAGTACTAGGCAAGTAAACGTTGAGTATACTACCAGTTAATCGCCGAATGAAAGTAAATTTCGCATACAGATAACTGTAATTACCTGTAAACAAAAAGAATTATCTCTATAAAACTAATAATAACACAGTTTTATAAGTAATTTGTAAGAAAACTTTCCAGTCGTCCAAACTTCGATTTTGCTACGAGGTTTGGGTACCTTCATCTCGTGTTTCAATGGTTGAATGTCTTCCATTAGTGCAATACTTGGTCCCAAGTACTTACATGGACTACTGTCAACATCACACCATTCCAGGCGTACCTTTTCTGCTGTATTTTTTACTAAAAAATTGCATAATAGAGCGGGAATACCTTCAATATAGAACACAAATATAAAGTTTTAAAGTAAAATTTTATACTATAAATACATTGTTGTACTTATTCAACTAAAAAATAGTTTACTGCAAGAAAAATTTTACACTCTTAATTACTCAAATATATGACTTTCTATAATAAATACAAATAACTCGATAATTCTTTCAAACGGAAAGCTGAATTCGTTTTTTGGGCTATTAATGATAAATAAATACTAAGCAATTTGGTACGAGGTATGACTCAGGACGGTCTATTATATTTAATAACAGATAGCAATTTTGCAGCCTGCCACCTGCCAAATTACATAGCAATTATTTAGCTTTAATAGAAAATAAAGGAATAGGACTGTTTGTATGATATATGGCTTTCTCCGTATATTTTAAAATATCTGTGGCCGGCCTTTATATAATTTATTACATTTTTATTAGACCCCATTATCATGATTCATAGTAAATACACGTTAAATCAATTATTAAATTTACTTACACAAACCAATTTTAAATACGCAGTCTTGAATATCAAGGGGATAACGATGTAAATCCATAGGGCATGCCACACGAAAGCTATATCTATTGGAAGAAAAATTACGTATTTATCATTTTGAATAATAAAATTTATTACTTGTTTTAGTTGAAGCTTCTTCAAAAACATCCAGAATGTCCTACCGACGAAGAAAGAAAATGTCATATTCAGAAATTCAAAATAAATAAAACTTAATATTTTGATCTATTTTTTCATTATTACATTCTCCACTGTTGTATTTAACAGAGGGAAAGTATAGAGATAGGTCAAAACTGATCATTGAACAGTTTTCATTTTTTAATTATTAATATAAAAGATTTTCATAAAATATCAAATAAGATGGCGTCACAACAGTTTTAAATGTACTGTAGGGAAAGTTACTCAACTGGTTGCAGAATAAATTCTTAGATGTAGCCTTAAAATTGGTTTCTTATTTTTAAACTACTTGTATATAAATAATTTTATCTGCAATCTTAAATAATAATAAAGTTCTTATCTATATAATTTAATAGCCTAAATTTAAGTACTTTTAACTGGCAAGCAGGCCACGAAACAGGCTATGGTCTTGGATTGCTTATTTACCTGCAGTGTCGTAACTAGTTTTTCATGTGTTTCTGTGCAAAATTTTATTTTTTGCCTTTTTTTTCTTTTGGCACATACCAAGTTACGGTTGCTCTTTCGTGTATTACTTATAAGCACATCTTTAATTTCAATCTTACCTTGTGCTTTTTCGAAAGATAAGATCCTTAGTTATTAAAATGAAAGTATTCGGAATGGAATATTGGAAAAGATGANTGACAAATGAACAAACGTTCACTGTATTAAATTTTTTATTAAGTTTTCTTACAGTGGCCGTTCAACATGTTATTTTATTTTATTTGTAATATTTGATTAATATTTAAAAAGAATTTTATCGATTACAATTGCTAGTTCTTTCTAACAGGTCGCTGGTACAGACCTCGAACATTTGTGTATCTTAAATGATGGTAGGGTACTAATAATTAACCTCCTTACTTTTATTATTTGCTTTAATATTTCCTTACTTTTATACAGCTGGGTAGCACAGTTTATCTTATTTGGCACTTGTGCCAATGAAAATACACATTGTACACGATCTAATCAAAACTGTTTAAAAGTAGTATTGCAGTATTACACTGTGTTAACAGATGGCGGTATTAAACACCTATATAGAAGCCAGTTTCCCATAAATATTCCTCTTGAGAGGATGCAGATTACCCTCCTGTTACATTGCCTTAGCCCAATCATTTATAATCCTAATCCTACTATACGCGTACAACAATACTTTATTGTATATACACTAGAGCGTCGATTATCCGAATCAGTTGGGGCCTGGGGGTATTCGAAAGAGCAATGTTTCGGATAACAGATTATGTGCGAAAAAATATATTAATTTTTCCCGTCTTGACTTTTTCATCCGTTGCGTGTCGCTTCGCGTTGAATTTTCGTCGATGTTAAGCCTAACGATAACTATTTTATCGTTAAAAATTATTTTTTTATTTTATACGAACAAAATAAATATATTGAAAAATATAAAAACAATAAAAAATTATATTTTAGAAGTTAATTTAGTATCAAAAATGTAAAATATTTGAGTAGCCCAACACATAGTTTAAGATTGCAGCGCCACAGCACTGGCGAAAATTTAAATTTGTCTACTGAAATTCTTTTGGATGATTGACGTTTCCGATTATTGACTTTCGGATAATCGACGCTCTACTGTATTCAGCAAATTCACCAATCTGAAAATTATAG
Source organism: Centruroides sculpturatus (assembly GCF_000671375.1). Taxonomy (NCBI): domain Eukaryota; kingdom Metazoa; phylum Arthropoda; class Arachnida; order Scorpiones; family Buthidae; genus Centruroides; species Centruroides sculpturatus. The sequence goes on along the minus strand of NW_019385500.1, from coordinate 307,951 downwards.
AGGAAGCAGCTTTCAGAACTAACCTGTAGTTTAATATTAAATCACATTTTAAAATATTTTACTGTATTTGATACACACATTTTTGAAATTATATAAAAACTAAACTGAATTTCAAGATTTCAAAAGCGTTTTCTTTTCTTTCAGTAAAAAATTTAAATTTAGGAAATATTCAAACTGAAAGAACTAAACTACATCCTGCTTTCTAAGATTCTTTTTTTTTTTGCTCATTATATATACATTTGATCATTATATATATATGACTGGTAAACTGTAAAAGTTATAAGTATTAGCGACATTCAGTTGCTCTAACATTTAAACCTTTTTTAGTATTCAGGAAATTTTTTTAGAAATTATCATCAAAATATAGATGAAATATTATTGATCAATTCTTTATTTACACTACATTTTCTCAACAGACACTTATAGAATGGCATCATCAAACAGCATAATAAATATATATAGAAAAGTCAGTGGGTATTGCCAGACTTACGAAATTCTAGAGTTACGAAAGGTAGGAGTTGTAAGAACTTTCGTCATATTTTTAGAGCTCAAGAATAAATCAAAATTTTGATTGACCTTAGTACCCTGCATATAAAAATCTATATATATAAAATTGCTTGTCCTGACTGACTCACTCATTCATTCACTGATTCATCATCGCCCAGAGCAAACCGCTTAACCTAAAGAGGTGAAATTTGGTACACAGTTAGGGTACGTCATGGAAACGCACACTAAGAAAGGATTTTTCGAAATTCCAACGCGGGGGGG
>NW_019385500.1:273185-305939 GCF_000671375.1 Centruroides sculpturatus | reverse complement strand
CTAAAATGTAGTGAACTGAGTTAGAATTTTATATTAATAATAACTTCTTTGATTTACCGAAAATTTTTCTATAACTTTCTTTTCACCATTTCATAGTGTTCTTTCACAAAATTTTGATCCACGCTCATCAGTCATAAGCCAGTCAGTCTTTACTCTCCCAGAGTGCTCCTAAGCCAGGTCTTCACTCTTTGAAGCATACTACTACTGAAGGTAGAGTTAATTGGCTGTTCTATGAGATATGGGATTTAGCCAGTGAGTTAAAAAATAGAAGAGGGAGGTAAGGTACTGATAGGTGATGAACGAATGCGGTAGGGGAGGTTGATGGAATGGGTATGAGTATAGTGAAAAGAAAGGAGTAGTTTGGGATTTCAAACCTGACACGCATCGTAATTAGTTACAAATTACAGCTGTAAAAGGTATTAATTACAGTGTGCCATTTCGATGAGTACAATCGATGATACAAAACATTACGCGCCAGTATATAACTACAGACTGAAAATGACACTACAGAATTTGCAGCAACCCTAAAGCATTGATACAATTGGCGTGTTTACAGTAGGTATTCCCGATGATACCAGTCCTCCAATACTGACACATTTAGCACTATCATCTATGGGACAGAAGCAGATCACAAACCGAGCTTGGCGTCCACTGGAGGTAGGACGATCATGAGAATTCTCTAAAGACTTCGAAGCATGCTGATAAATATGTAGTGCATTGAATAATGCTTAGAATTGTCAATAATTGCCAATGATTTTCACATGGCAGAAAAAAATATTTGTTTCGTTAAACAGGTCATTTTTTAACTTCTATATCCGTTAATTTGTCTTTTGGTAAGTCAGGCCTTCTATACTACAAGTGAGTGGGCTAGAAAGCCTGGAACCATCTCGTGTATTACGCGTCGCAACTAGAAGCTTCTAGAACCAGGTTTATAAACATATTTATAGACGTTGCTAGAACATTTCAGAAATTAACGAAATGTAAGTCGCAGTTCTGCTTCTCTGCAACTCTTTTGCTGAACGATTAGTGCAAAAAAATTAGTGTTTGCTCTTGGAATTGTCAATGATGCAAATTGAGTTTTAATAATTTAAAGTTATTAAATGTAATCGTTTGCTTTTTATTTTAGTGTAAATAAATACTATAAATATATCTGATGAAAAATTTAACTTTTAACAAATTCTGGTCTATATTGTTTCCATTACAGTCGTCTGGAGATGCTGTCCTTAAAACTATTCCCAGACAACTAAGAGGAATAATTGCCCTTTCAGCCTCTCTATTATGCATTCCTGTAAGCAATTTATTTCACCTTATAAGATTGCTTTATTTTTTTCGTTTTTGTTTGTTGCTGATAAAACAAACACATTTCTGTAAGTCCGAGTGTGACAAAATAGGTCTTCTATTTTTTCTTTAAGATTTAGGCATTGTATTATTTGGAAGAGTCCATGCTTTATAGTGTAGCCAACTTATAGATAAATTTTTAAGAACTTTCGTACATAAAGCTGTACAGATCATTTTCGTGCCTTGTCTTAATATTTTTTTGTATATTTATTTATTTATCTTCATACCAACGCCTGAGGCCGTTTATTCTACAGGAGTCTTCTGTTAGGAAACACCTAACCTAACAGAAATCGATCAGTAAATAATATATTACGCTAACAGATGGCGCTAAACGTACCAATCCGATTTGAAAATTATATGAGGTTGAGAATCCATTGATTATTTCTGCAACGTTTTTATGTATTGCACACAAAAGCATATTCTGTTTTAAAAAAAGTTTTATAGAAAGAAATGGAATATACTTAATTATTTAATTGCACAAATAGTATTTTAAATGCATAATTTTGACAGATATCGTGAAAAGGATCATAAAATTAAAACCGACAATCATTCTTAAAATTTCTATTTTTTGCATATCTATACACTTACGCACGCACATAAACACATATTTGCTGCAGAGATTTTCTCATGACTTCAAACAATCCCAGAAAATTCTTTTCCTTTTCCATCTGTTATAACACAGGAAAAGTACGGCGATCGATTAAAAAGTCACACTCAATATTTTTACATTTTTGTACTCGGAAATGTGGAAACGTGGTGAAATGCAGAAAAATTTCTAGGATTTTTTTCTGTGTTTAACAATTGGTAGGTTTCTGGGGGAACAATTTGCTGGATTTTTCTATACAGCGCGAGCTCGTTATAGTAGTTTTTATCAGACGTTTCAACATTCTGGCAATATTTTATATGAACACGCATTTTAAGAGTCTGATGATTACGAGTTTTCCGATTTACATCTGGACTGCTGCACAATATAGGCGATCTGACTGAACAATGGATAGCGATTATAGATCTTGTGGCTACGCATTTTACCTTTTGTACCTTGTGGTGACATTACGCTTTCGATTTATCATAATTCTCTTTCACTTTTATGCGCTTTAAATTACATTGATTAAAATTAAATTTATTTTATTTACAAATATAATTTAAAATTTTATTCTACAGTTTATGGCTCGAATCTAAATCCTACTCAGGCAGACTGCGAGGCTCAAACCCTGTCACTCTCAGACTCGAAAGATACAGGCTTGGTTTTTTTTCCTCTTGTCAGCCTTTAACGAAACTGAAAACATCTTCACAGTGAATATCAGTTTATTTATCCATCCATCTATTTTCATCCATCTACCAATTTATTTATTTTGTCTGTTTTCGCATCGTTACTCTAAAGGATGTAAAGTGTTTGCAGTGTTTCTGAAAAACTTTGCTGTTTAAATATGGATATGAAATCCGCAATTTACGAAAATATAGAGATCGCGACAAATAGCACAGGCATTATTATTTTACCTCATTAGTAGTAGGGTACAATGAGCACATACATTAGAGCTGAATTTTCTTTATTGTGCGCTACTGTCAATAATTTGTGCCCAATTTCATAATCATTTTGATATATCTCTCAAATAACTAATACATTTAAACTTACTTTTTCTTTAAATTCCACAGATTGAAGAGCAAATGCGTATTCTATCAACGAAGCTGTGACGAAAAACATACATGCAAGCAGCCAAATATCCACAGCTTTTACATAGTCCACTGGCGGAGTGTACGATCTAGACTGCAGCATTTGAGTGATGATGGTAAGAAGAGAGGTAACACCGAGCGTAACACGAGCGGGAACTGCATTCACATCTAACCAGAATGATAGCCAGGACATAGTTACTACTAGAGTACTAGGCAAGTAAACGTTGAGTATACTACCAGTTAATCGCCGAATGAAAGTAAATTTCGCATACAGATAACTGTAATTACCTGTAAACAAAAAGAATTATCTCTATAAAACTAATAATAACACAGTTTTATAAGTAATTTGTAAGAAAACTTTCCAGTCGTCCAAACTTCGATTTTGCTACGAGGTTTGGGTACCTTCATCTCGTGTTTCAATGGTTGAATGTCTTCCATTAGTGCAATACTTGGTCCCAAGTACTTACATGGACTACTGTCAACATCACACCATTCCAGGCGTACCTTTTCTGCTGTATTTTTTACTAAAAAATTGCATAATAGAGCGGGAATACCTTCAATATAGAACACAAATATAAAGTTTTAAAGTAAAATTTTATACTATAAATACATTGTTGTACTTATTCAACTAAAAAATAGTTTACTGCAAGAAAAATTTTACACTCTTAATTACTCAAATATATGACTTTCTATAATAAATACAAATAACTCGATAATTCTTTCAAACGGAAAGCTGAATTCGTTTTTTGGGCTATTAATGATAAATAAATACTAAGCAATTTGGTACGAGGTATGACTCAGGACGGTCTATTATATTTAATAACAGATAGCAATTTTGCAGCCTGCCACCTGCCAAATTACATAGCAATTATTTAGCTTTAATAGAAAATAAAGGAATAGGACTGTTTGTATGATATATGGCTTTCTCCGTATATTTTAAAATATCTGTGGCCGGCCTTTATATAATTTATTACATTTTTATTAGACCCCATTATCATGATTCATAGTAAATACACGTTAAATCAATTATTAAATTTACTTACACAAACCAATTTTAAATACGCAGTCTTGAATATCAAGGGGATAACGATGTAAATCCATAGGGCATGCCACACGAAAGCTATATCTATTGGAAGAAAAATTACGTATTTATCATTTTGAATAATAAAATTTATTACTTGTTTTAGTTGAAGCTTCTTCAAAAACATCCAGAATGTCCTACCGACGAAGAAAGAAAATGTCATATTCAGAAATTCAAAATAAATAAAACTTAATATTTTGATCTATTTTTTCATTATTACATTCTCCACTGTTGTATTTAACAGAGGGAAAGTATAGAGATAGGTCAAAACTGATCATTGAACAGTTTTCATTTTTTAATTATTAATATAAAAGATTTTCATAAAATATCAAATAAGATGGCGTCACAACAGTTTTAAATGTACTGTAGGGAAAGTTACTCAACTGGTTGCAGAATAAATTCTTAGATGTAGCCTTAAAATTGGTTTCTTATTTTTAAACTACTTGTATATAAATAATTTTATCTGCAATCTTAAATAATAATAAAGTTCTTATCTATATAATTTAATAGCCTAAATTTAAGTACTTTTAACTGGCAAGCAGGCCACGAAACAGGCTATGGTCTTGGATTGCTTATTTACCTGCAGTGTCGTAACTAGTTTTTCATGTGTTTCTGTGCAAAATTTTATTTTTTGCCTTTTTTTTCTTTTGGCACATACCAAGTTACGGTTGCTCTTTCGTGTGTTACTTATAAGCACATCTTTAATTTCAATCTTACCTTGTGCTTTTTCGAAAGATAAGATCCTTAGTTATTAAAATGAAAGTATTCGGAATGGAATATTGGAAAAGATAACCCCATTTAGTGTTGTCAAACATCAAATCCGGAACCCACAGAGTGTCATCTGCGGAAGGAGGAAGTATCTTTGACAGTGTTAAATTAAGAACTTCGAGTTTCAATCTAGGATCTGTCCAATACGCATTCAAAAAGAAGAACATACGAAAGTCCTGAAAGTGAAAAAATATTTCTATGTATTTTTATGTATATGCTAATATTAACGTCAGAACACAACAGCAATGACGTGACATTTACCATTGTCTGCTCTCGTATTTCATCCACATCCATGATTTCCAAATTGATATAAATAGTAACAGGTTTACCTTAAATTAAATAGATTAATTTAAATTATGTTAATATCATTTAAAAATTGGCGTACGATTCACAGAACTGATAATAAAAATTATCTCATATTTATTGCAAATTAAATTATATTACGTGAGCCTTAAAATTATCTTCGGCGTGCTTCTGTGACGGAATGAATGAAACCACTCAAGACGCGGTTGGTCGCGGGTTTGCTGCTTAACTATGGGCTGACAATATGAAGTTTCTCCAGGTTTTCTTGTCGTGTCTAATACCTAAATACAAAGTCCTGTCGAGAGGGTCACTTTTGGCAGATCGCTCGTGTGTTGCATTGCCATATCCCATCAAATCATTCATCCCCATGGATTTTCAAGTGGAAAAGATACCAGCTACATCCAAATACTATATAATCTAATACACGAAATGCCAATTTTGACAATTTATTAGTGTATAGAAAGTTCCCATGTTTGACATTAGGTTCCCATAGATTAATTGTCATCTATAGATTAATATATTAAAAATAATATTAACATGCGGAATAAGTAAAAACCGCTACGCTATTCCGCGTCGTTAGTTGGCAGGGCAGAAGCTATTCGCATTGCATGTCTTTGATGTTGAGGTGTTTCGTGTATTAGCATATATAATACTTGTTACATCACTCTTACCTCCTCCATTTTCGATCGAACTCGACATAATAAATATTTCCATCTTCAATTTTGAGTGGCCTTATTATATGCAATTTATAAATTTAAAATGTTATATAAATCATGTATAAAATTTTATTTCAATAATATCTTAATAATATACTAAATTATGACATTTCGTCACGCAATGGTATCATTTAGTGTTTCACTTGTATTTAATCAATATCTGATAATGCCTTTTAAGCTGAACAGAAACAGAAATTTAGAAATCATAAAATTCATATCGTTTTAAAAGCAAACAAATTATAGTAATTTAAAGTATTTATAAAGCTTGGTAGTATAAATCTATATCTATATCTATATATATAAATGGACGTGTGTGTCCCTATATTTCACTTTTTCAGCCAAAATTACACATCGCAAATGAATGGTGTTTGTATCTGGTAGTAGCCCCTAGTCTCCATTCGTGTACTATGGTAGTTGCATCTCGATAGCTATAAGGGTGCGGGAGATATGGGGCTGAAAGTGGTTGAAAGTGGTTTCTATTTCGAATTCTATGTTCGAATTTGTTCGAATTTAATTCGAACATAAAATTCGAGTATTGGTTCGATTATAGAACGTTTGTAAACGTTCCAGAAACGTTGAAAAGAGTTCATTTGACTAGACGTAAATAGGAGACGTTTAGAAATAGAATCGGGACCAGATCTCTAATTAGTCTGGAAACGGGGGACCTAATTCTTGCATTCTGTGAAAACGGGTAAGATTGGCTATAATGTAATTATCTTAATCTTCACTATCGTTACTTTTTGCCCACAAATAAAAACCCAGCGAAGCGGGTCCTTGCAGCTAGTCATTATATAAAATCATACTGATTATTATGAAACAAGTGCACGCGAGTAATACTTAATAGTTTGTTTTAGTTTCATGCAATACATTAAAGCAACACATCAGCGATCTGCTAAAAAGAGTCTTTCTTGTGAGTAATTTCTATGGGAAACTGATCACTGTTTTTAAGCGCGTGGAGTGAAGAAAATCGGAAAAAATCTACGTGGCAGCTCGTTGTTCAAGGAAAAATCTATGACTAATGTTATGAGCTTGAACATTGGTGGGAACATCTTAATGGTTCAGATTTATGCTTATAACTTTGATGTTTTATATTATCGTGGAATTATTAACAAACATGTCCTATATGTCGCAGAGACAAGACCCGACACATTTCAGATATGTATGGCCCTACAATCTGTAATATGTCGTGATCCCGTCTTACCTAGAGTGGGCTATCTTCTTGGAGCATTAAAATTTCTCTCTTGCAACAAGACCAAGTGTAAAAATTTCGATTTCAACATCTGTTCAGTGTTTGTACCAATTAAAAGATGATAATTATAAATATTTTCTTACCATCAACAAGTGGAGGCGCGTAATTATCATAATCAGTAGGTATTATATTCATCCAACTGCGATCCAGTTCGACACTAAAATGAAAATAATATTAATTAGTCACTTTAATTTTGTATTTATAGAGCTAAGAACAACACATAACTATTATTTTATTCCAATCGATTTAATTTGTTTGTTTAATAATGCCAGACAGCAACATATTTGTGTTGTATTACCGGAGAGGCAGACCCCATTGTGAATTAGCCTCATTTATAATATAATCTGTTATATGTTAGTGTTTCGTTCATACACATGTTTAATTACTTTTACCAAAATGAATAGAAAGTTCCTGCATTTACTACAATTTTCTTTAAAAGACTTTCATGTGAGGTTACGTGATAAAGAAATATTGCATACTGCTTTTATAATGTCATTACAATTATCTGTTATGTGGAACCTTCTGTTCCACATAACAGATAATTGAAGTTAATGACAGTAACAGACTAAAGGCAAAAACAGATTTCTGTGTCGAACATCTTGAAAATTCTACTATAAATATAGTCTTCTTTATCATTCCTTACTTCTTTCGTTTCTCATTTTTTTAGTTTATTTTTATTGTTTTCTTTTTACAAATATCTTGATCACAGGCCCGGGAAGCCCGCGCATAAAACTTGTCCTGTTCATAAGTCAACAGCGATTCCTTATTCCTTTTATAAATTAGTATAGTTCCTATCTCATGTTTTTCTTTACTGTCAAGGCCTCACATTTTTGAACACTAATTGAAGTATTTATTAATACGAATAAATAGAGTGTTAGAGCTTTTATCGACATTGGTACAAATCCCATTTAAGTTGCGATACATTTTATAGACTATAATTTTTTATAATTTAACTCGAGTTTTTGTACACTATATTGATTTGAACTACATTTAAAGTAACACGCAACGTATTAGGCGCAACATGCGAGTATCGACTGATAGTATCTAAACTGAAGAATTATTGTTTCGACAAATAATACGCAAGTGTAATACAACCGCAATTAACAATGCTACAATTATAATTTGTTTAAAAAAATAATAAGTTATAGAACAGTTATTTGCATGATAATGATACAATAGCTCACGTGTAATTGTTCTCATCACCTCGACACGACATCAATTAATAATCACCGCTCGAACCTAATCGATATGACCTTATAACTTCACAGTTAATTAAAATCGAATGATAACTAAATTATACACTGAGAAAATAAATTCTAGAAATATACAGAATGAAAAATCGATATGGCTTTGTTCCGTTCAGGTAAAATTTTATATTAATGAGAGAATTAAGTTTCCATAGTTAGGTTGTTGGAAAGACTATCTGCCAGAGACACCTGCATAAATGCGCTCATTAAATAATGTTATCATTCGATTTTACGAACTCCGTTATAAATGATTTTAAAAAAACAACAGAACAGGTGTCTTGTCCTAACTACTTTCGATCATATTTTCGATTTAGGTAACTAATAACAACGAGAGATTTATGTTGCATACTCGAAACTTCGATATAAAAGCGTGACAATTGCATCCGATAGTAGTTACTATTGATACCGAATTCGTAAGTTTCGAGGTTCCACCCGGGATGCTTAAAATTGTTCGTGTTTCTCGTGTAACACACCATATTTACTTTGCCACGTGTTTACAAAAACGATTTGGTACTAATCACAATAGGTGGAAATAGCTTTTGAAAATATCGGTTTGAAATATGTTCTAAATATGTCGTTTATTTCCCTCTTACAGTGCGTTTTCTTTGCGTTCCTGTTCCCGTATTACACCATTACATCGAGGACATTCTGAAAACTTCACATAAGAAACTCAAACACTGCAACAGTCAACTATAGTAGCCAATTATTAGTTGAACAATAGATTACACATTCATTTCTTACAACGGACAACAAAAGAAAGCAGTCTTTAAGCATCTTATGTTTACTTCGACAACTTATTACACTGATTTATTAATTTAGTTATTAAATTATTGATAATAGAATTTTAAAATAGTTTAAGAAAAGTTATTACCTTCGACCGAAGTGGGTTAAGCACAAAACGATGCAAAGCAGCAGCACAATTGTCATCACTATCAAATGCCATCAAGTCACTCAGACTTACCGGCGTGCACCGTGACTTTTATTGCACGTTTATTATTGATCAAAACAAAAATATATTATGCGAGTTGTAATTTTTTTACACGAAATGTACTTAAGCAATAAATGGCGCTTACTTTGGACAGTCATGCATAAAACAAAATTATGCATGACTGTCCAATTATGTTTTTTCTTTGTTACTGATTAGATTTTAACCCTTCCATCTCGTGGGCAGTAAGGGTGAGATCTAGTAAGTGATGCACACGTGTAGGAACTTGTTATGGCCCTAATCTAGAACAAAATAGGCTTTATTCCTACACCAAATAATGATATGCTTAAAAACCTGAGGCCATAAAGAGAGACCCGAACTTTAGCTTATGTTCAAACGCGGCCATGCTGTAACTATGCGTCAAAACTGATTTCTCTATTTTAATTGTCTGTATTAAATTTAAATGATATTTGTTTCTGTTTTCCGTGTATACTATTGGTTACCAACAGCTGTTCTTAAGGACATTTAGCTCTGTACACTGAAATGCGGCACGTGATCCGTTGCGATTTTTGGAAGAAAGGAAATAAAGTTTTATATTAAAATTTCATAGAAATATATTTTATAAAATGGTGTATTATAAATTAATTATTTGTGGAAGTTTTTCCTGTAAAGCTTCTTCTGTCAGGATGTTAGGTTAGTGAGGTTCAAGCTTAGCATATAAGTTATACCATAATAAACGAATGTAAAAACGATTACAAAATAACGTGATATATTTTAGTATTTAAGGAGTGACTGATACACGTGTCTAGAAAAACCACTCCCCCTCAAACATTGTTAGAAATTACCCATAAACATCAACAAAAAACTGTTTTCAAGGACAACTAACTATTTGTAGTGTACTGCAGTGTGTGGTATCTAGTTGCAAGTTTGTTATAAGAATAATAAAATGTATCTAAATAATACATAATAAAATAAATAAAATTTTATACAAAAATTTTTATAAATCTATTTTATTATTGTTATATATATTCAGTACATATAAAATCAAACGTAAATGTGCTGTGTATAACATTGTATTTTATGATTATTTTTCATTTTTCTTATTATTTGTAATTATTTAAAATATGTCTTTATGTCAATAAATTTATTTTCATTTTATGTTTTGGCATGTTTTTGTTTTTTAATTATATTTAAAGCTTACGTGCGAACAGCAGCTTTCCAGCACGATAACGACTCGTGCAGAGAAGCCATTTTTCAGGCCCCTCTAAACCTGGCTATCCAGAGGGAAAATGCCACTTAGGAACCAATTTTGGCAAATTGAAAAAAATCAAATAAAACTTTCTCAATAGATAGATAATTGTTGTTTTTTTTAAATAATAACGAAAGATTTTTTATCTGAAGCCATTTTTTTAATTAATTTGACATCAAGAGGTTAAGAATTATTCAAGGGACGATCCTTTCGGATACGTAGAGCTAGTTTCTCACTATTGCGGGCTTTACTTAACCCATGATAAGCTTGTATGGAAGATCCTCTGACGCTCTTAAAGTGGAAAACGTTATTAAAAAGTCACTAAAGTTATTAAATAATTTTATATGACAACATGCTAAACTTATACTGTATTTTAGTTTTTAAGATATTATAGTATTATCATATCTTAAAAACTGAAATATTAGTTTAGCATCTTGTTATTGCTGTTTGTTAAACTTATCACAGAATTATATTATCTTTTTCTTCTATTTAGTCTTTTGCTTTTTCTATGCCTCATATGGGATCATAGCTTGTTAAAATCAATACTTGTTATAATAAATCTGACTCTTCTCTTCTTTGTCATATATTTTTATAGAAAATACGTTACGTATAAGTTTAAATGAATGAAAGTATTCTCAAGTAATAAGCGTTTAATTAGTTGATCATACGTATAATCTATAAAATTTCAGAGGTTCATCCTTTCTTTCCCCTCCCTCTTAAATATAGTACTTGTCGTAAACACAATTCATTTAGTATTAGAATAAACTAAATTTATTAGATGATAATCATCTTTTTGTACTTTCTATTGTCTAGAACAAAAGACAATAATGCCGTGCATTCGTGTGGAAACGCACGATATCTGTATAGTCCAAGTGTCCGGCCATTGACAGCAGTGCGATTTTAAACACAAGACATAGTCTCTGAAATCGTGTTGTTATAGGTTTACAATATTATAGTGTTATGAAAAGGAGGTGCATTATCCTGTTAGGGCCTACTACCTAACAGGCCTATCTCTGATACCTGTATAGTTTTTAGTCAGATTGAATAAACACCGCCTTCTGCAGTTTTCTGAATTCAAATTTCGCTTATTGAAACTTTAGGTTTCGGTTTCGGGTCTTATAGAGCTTCTGTGCAGGGCAGTTTTATAGTTTTTGTAGATTCCGCTAACGCGCCATCATATTTTAAGCATTAATTAAAGTAAATTATTTGTGTCACCAGCAGAAAACTTGTCTCAAATTGTGTCGCAGCATTTCTTCAGTTTATAGCTTTATTTTCTTACTTGCATCTTATCGTTATTCTCGAATTGACGTTTCTCATAAGCATAAAAGACAAAGAAGTGAGTCGTCTCTATAAGTTGCTGATGGCAAGCAGACTAAGAGACTGTCGTTACACTATCCTTCGCATTGAAATTCACACGCAATTCTTTTCTTTTTAAGAACAACTAGTTGTCTTAAGTGTATTTAGTGAGTCTTTTTTAACTTTTTATACTTTCAATAATATTATGAAATGGAATTCTGAAATTAAATGTCTCTAATGCTAATTTGACGTAATACATCGCATTTAAAGAAAAGAAAAAGTTTACATTGAACGTTTCTGGACAGTATCTCATGAACGTTTCTCATAAAAGAAATATTTCGTTCATTTTGTATCATCATTTATTACACAAGATGTAAGGGAAATTTTCAGTTATTTTAGAACAGAGAAAACAGCTACCGAATACAGTGAAATGGCACTAAAATAATTCCGGTATATTCTCGATTATCAAGTCATGAGAAATCGCTCTATGGTTCTTTCGGTTTGCAGAATATTGGTCAGTTGGGGAAAGAAAATGTCAAACTTTGCTGAAGTTTTCAGTTTATTTCAAGTTATTAGGTGAGGTCTGTAAATAATATTGCTGTATTGGATTATCCACGCAATTTATTAATTAAGGTAACATTTTATTTATTTATTTCGGTTGATCGAGAGTTTAATGTACTTTGTGTATATAATTTTTGATATTGTATGAACAACATTTGTCTGTTTCGTACCAATCGATATTATTATTATATTTTCGTAAGTAATTTTTATGTCATATAACAGGGCGGTCAAACTGTATTTGATAATATACAGCAATGAGATACACGGGAGATACAGCAATGAGACATGCCACGGAGGATGACTCCCGACAGCACTTTATATGGAAAACTGGTTTTTCTTGTTGTAATCAAAGAACCCACCAAAGAATATAATAAATTTGTTATACCAGAAAATTTTGAAGCTGAAAATACGCCTCTGAACAATGCAGAAATGAATTCATTATATATCTGGTTATTTAATAACAAGTATAGAACAAACCTCAAAAACCTGTAACAAATGTATAAATGATCTTGATACTTTTTATTACTATGAAATTATATAATTATTATGCATATAAAAAAGTTTTAAACTTGTAAAAAATTCTATTAAATCTTTTTTATCATACAATAATGCAATATAGGTATAAATATGATAATTTTTATTTGGTTGGTTATTATATTTAAGTACTTCAATATAATATAAGCTTCGATGTTAAAATTTTTACGTAGTGAAATAACAAAATAACACATAAAAGACACATCTCTACTCTGGTGAGCGTAAGAACAAACTACTGTAACTTTATTTTATTTAAAGAAAAAAAATGGATAGTTTTTACAGTGTAAAGACGGGACGTTAAATAAGAATACGAAAGGAATATTAATAATAAAACCCTCGAAAGCTTTCCCGGGAGAGAGGAGAAGAGTTAAATCAGGCCAACACCCACGTTTACCTTTGCGTGTTGCGTAAGCACGCGTACGTTGTACATACAAACATTAATTAAATCCTATCCATTTAGCAAATACGGTAGTAGTTTTGACAAGCCAAATATCTATTTCATTAATTACTGACTGATTTCTTACGTTTGCTTTAAAATAACGTTTAGAATTTCGATCTAGAAGTTTTTCTAATAAGTAAATAAAATTAATTTTTTATTTAAAAATACTAATGCTAGAGATTTAAAACTTATCGAACCCGTGAGATTCATCCATCTGTCATATTCTTGAATAAAAAAAAACAAATAAAATGCTTTATTAAACTGAAATAATCGTCATTTCATAATGTAAACCCATAGGCCACGTGATGACATTGGATAGAACATGACAACGATGACTCCTGTGTCGCTACTCTGATAATCCAGGTACTCTATGAGTACGTTCGTAAATTCGAACGAGTTAAACGAGAATGTTAAACGAGTTAAACGAGAACATATCTAAAGTGTAAGAATAATGACCTGCCATCTATCTCGAATACTTCGAATTATTTAAACGTATTTCGAGAAATCGTAAATCTAAATATATAAAATTACTTGTCCTGACTGACTGAGTCACTGATTGACTCATCATCGCCCAGAGCAAACTGCTGAACCTAAAGAGGTGAAATTTGATAGACAGTTAGGGTACGTCATGAAAACGCACACTAAGAAGGGATTTTTCAAAATTCCCCCCAGGGGGAGACGGAGAGGATTAACGCTTAACTGGAAAAACGGCTTCTACTGTACTATTTTAGATGCGATTTTTTGTTACGTTTAGTCTTTATTAAGTACTTAAGTGTATTAAATTAATAACATTTCAGACATTGTTATAAATATTTTTATATATTTCGATTTTTTAACGAAATGTTCGAACCTTTTTAAATTATAGAACGATTGTAAACGTTCCAAAAATTGATCAAGTTCACAATAGTTCGTTTGACTGGATGTAAAAATTCTCTGAAACGAAGGACCTAATTCTTGCATTCTGTCAAAACGGGTAAGATTGGCTATAATGTAATTATCTTAATTTTCACTATCGTTACTTTTTGCCCACAAATAAAAACCCAGCGAAGCGGGTCCTTGCAGCTAGTAAGAAATATTTTTAATAAGAAGTTTGCTTACATTCTTACAAAATAACAATAAAATATAATTATCATAATAATAGATCCAATTCGATGTCTAATTAATTAAAGTATAAATATTAAAAACAAAATTTTTATCGAAAATAAATAAATCGAAACATTTTTGATATACTTCAATACAAACATTTAATAACTTATTCGTTTGTTAAACGATTAGCGTGAAAATGGAGTTCCTTTTTCATTTAGATATTTTCTATTATAAATGTGAAGGGGCTCAGTCTAGTTATAATTCGAAAAAGACCTGACCACTAATTTTCGCTTTAGACCCTGGCATATGACTACCTCATTAACTAGGAGTAATGAAAATGCAAAATAGATGTTCGATTGGATAAACAATAATATAGTTGTTGTTGTCGAAACCGTGTTGTTATTTATGTTTGTATACTGGCACAATGAAGTGACCTTCTTTATCAACACTTGGCAAGTTTTCAATCTAACTGAATAAAGATTGAAAACTTGCCAGGTGTTGATAAAGAAGGTCACTTCATTGTGCCAGTATACAAAAATAATATAGTTTCCATAACAATCTCTAACTCGGTAGAATTCATTCTAGCCAAGGATGATAAAAATGTAAAAGTAAATGTGAAACAGGGATTCGAGTTTCATATTACTAAACACTGTGGCCACAAATTACTTTCTTTATTAATTCCTACAGATTCTTTGATAAATTCACCATCATTATCATTTCAATATGGATATTTATTATTATACAAGAGGAAAAAAATTCTAAAACTTACTTATACATGGTGTTTGGAATAAAACATATCCTTGTTTAAAACAGGCAGGGAATAAAGCAGCATCATTCAAATGACCACAAAATAACAAATACTATTGTAAATTTTTTATAGTAAGTAACAAAATAACAATACCATTCTGTGAAAAAAATTTTATAAAATGTCATTGTATTAATTGTAATAAATAAATATTTTCTTAGAAACTATAGTAAAATGTTGTATTTTTATAAAAATCAATATTGTAACCTCTATTCATGGTGTTATGTTTTAAAATATCAAAGGCTACAAAAGAAATATATTGCTGATAATTCACATAGTTTATTAGTATATATGTTACCGCTAAAGCTCGAAAGTCGTTAATGTGTACATTACCTAGCTAATCTGCAGATTAACTAGGGTGATCCGTTAAAGTTGCTAAAATTGTTCCATTTCTCAAATTACCTAGATAATGTGCAGAGTATCTAGGTAATCCGCACATTACCTACTAGGCACTCGGTAAAGTGAAAATAAGATCTTTGTCACAAATAAATG
Organism: Centruroides sculpturatus; assembly: GCF_000671375.1. NCBI lineage: Eukaryota > Metazoa > Arthropoda > Arachnida > Scorpiones > Buthidae > Centruroides > Centruroides sculpturatus. The sequence goes on along the minus strand of NW_019385500.1, from coordinate 290,179 downwards.
TACCACAAATAGGTGTTCTTGTCGCAAAAACCAATTGCTATGAAATTCAAAGTGTCACCAATCTTTAGACTTCACTAATAAGTAAGCACAATTGGATAATGTTAGAGGAGAAAGTGGTATTATGGAACACTGCGGGTATTATGGAATCACCCCATTTCGAACTGATAATAAAGGCGAACTGTAGCAGAATGTGGCTGAACTGAACTAGGCAGACATCCATAGCGAGGGGAAAACCCGTTTTACTTCAGTTAAACGGTTGTTAGTATTTAATCAGCAAATTTGTTTCTTTTCAAAATTCGCAAGTTTTGAATGCTAAGTGAATTTAATTATTTTTAAAATATAAATCGTGTAGTTGTAGGTTCACTGGTGCATGTATTCCGTTCCTGAGACTTAGGGGTACATATTAATCTGTGTGATTTTCACGTTTTTAAAGTTTGGTGCCGACAGGAATTAAGTTAACCCAAGATGGAGATGCGTGAAATATGAATCGTATTGGTGCTTTTAATATGGAACCCAACTTCCCTGGTGTTCAGTATTACCAACAAATTCAAACCATAAAATAATGTTTTTACGTTTTATTTTATTCATGAAAACATTTTTTTAATTTAAATACTATTTTAACAAGAAATAAAATGTAAGATAACAATCGAAATAAACATTTTTTTTTCAATGAAAAAAAAAATATCGTCTGCTTACAAAAGAGCGAAACTGAGCATGCGAGAAGTGACAGTATCGCCTGGTAAAGTAAATAGTCTACAAGTAAATTCGAGCTTTTATGTTTATTTATTTGAAAAATAACAATAAATGTAGCAGTTGTGATAAATGGGCACACTGTTCTTGTGCCAATATTGAAGTGATGATGACTCTATTGATATCTCCTCATCTGTTGAATTTCCTTTTGACTTGCCTGATGAGGAGACACCTGGTTTTAAAGATGACACTGCTTGTCTGTTTTGTGATGGGTTGTTTGCAGATGATAGTCATGGGGAGGTGTGGGTGCAATGCCTAATGTGCGCTACGTGGGCACATAAAGATTGTGCTAATGTTGAAACGGAGCATTATATTTGTGATTTTTGTAAATGATTAGCTTCTTCTTTGTACATTTCTTTATTATTATTATTATTATTATTATTAAATCATTTTTGCGTTAAAATACATTGGAGTAAATGATTTTGTAATTATTTAACTTGCATTGTACTGTCCTATTTGTTTTTGGTTACATTAAAGCATTTTTTGAAAATATACAGTAAGGTTCCATATTACAACCCGATTTTCTCTAAGCCTACTTTCTGACTTTTTGTACAACAGCCTTCAAAAACCATACTTAGGGGAAATCGGGGCAACTTCGGCATGCGGGGCAAGTTTGTCTAGCGCTTTTTTTTAAAAACAAATTAAAAGGAGACTTTGGTTATAGGTTAGGCAGTTGAGTTTTATTGGTGGCTTGTTGAGTGTAGTGTTTTTATTGTTCTCCAACAAGCGTAGTTGAATTATCAAGCAAATTTTCATTTTCGTTCAATTCCATATAATATTTTTTTTCCATCTATATTGAATTGGCAGGTTTTGTTATAATTCCATGATAACGAAAGTTACTTTTCCTGTTAGAAGGATGTAACTTCAACTTATTCACGTGGCCAGATCGTGGCTTGGCATTCTGTTCTCAGGGTTGTACTTAATGTTTCGAAATCATGACTAGCGGGGTAAGATCGGCAACATAAAGCCACATTAGGCGCAAAGGATAAAAATCAAATAGATGATAAATGAAAACATGTTTGCATTTGTTATTCATGTATATATGTCTTTGAACTTGCATTTCGTTGTAATAATATTAAATGGGTGTTGGATTTGTATTTCTTTGTTTTAATAGTGAATTCCAACTTATACGTTGTTAATAACATAATTTTATATACGTGCCTATCTTGCCCCATTACTGTTGCCCCTATACCAGGGGCAACTTTAATAAAAATAATTAAAATAATTACAACTTTACAAAAAGAGAGAAGTTGCCGATCTTGCCCCTATACCCGGGGCAACTTCGTCAATTTCTCTCTTCTTGTAAAGTTGTAATTATTTTAATTATTTTTATTTCCAAACTGATTTTAACCAGGTGTATAGTAAGGTAACATTCCAATAGACAATATGCAAAGCTTTTTTTTCAGTTTACAGCAGTATTTATTACACAAAATTTAAGTAAAGCTTAACATGCCGATCTTGCCCCGATCTCCCCTATACTTACACTAGCGAAAAATGCAATTAGGAACATTTAGTTTAATAGTTACCAGTACTTTTCCCACAAGAAATGTGGGTTTAGTTATGATACCTTGTTTACAATTCACTAAAATGTAATTGGGGTTCCATAATACCACCTTCTGTTCTACCTATGGTGAGTAAAATGGCGGCTCGTCTCTGATTCCAGCAAAGAGAAGAAAGGAAACTGTGGGGACGCACATTTAAACCTAACCTAACCTAACCTATTCTAATAATTTGGTTGGTAATAATTATGGTAATTTATTATAATCGGTTAGGTTAGAATGTGCATCCCCACTGTTTCCTTTCTTCTGTTTGCTGGAATCAGAGACGAGCCGTCATCTTACTCACCATAGGTAACATTAACTATACAATTATATCATGCGATCACCAGAAAAAGTATGATAACTTTATTATTTTTCGTTTCCGGTCCAAAAGTAGGGTATCGTCGAAGTCGTCTCGGTCCCCTCAGTTCAGATAGATACTCAAAGTCCCGAAATTCCATATAATAATTTCCTAATTGTATTAATACTTTAAACCGTTTGATTTTTGTATGTTTTTTAATTAGTTGATGATTGATTTTATCAACTAATTTGTTGATTGTTTGATTGAATTAACTTGATTCTTTAGATATCCAAAATTAAATAAACAACATTATGTTAATTTAAGCGTACAGAAACGTTGCTGTTGTTTCAGCAAAGATCTTATTTTCACTTTACCGAGTGCCTAGTAGGTAATTTGCAGATTACCTAGATAATCTGCACATTACCTAGGTAATTTGAGAAATAGAACAATTTTAGGAACTTTAACGGATCACCCTAGTTAATGTGCAGATTAGCTAGGTAATGTACACATTAACGACTTTCGAGCTTTAGCGGTAACATATATACTTTATGATACTTGTAACATTGCCAATAATATGATAGAAAAATTAAATAAAATTGAAGAAGAAGAAGAAGAAGATCAGACCTTTATTTTTATATTCCAAATTGTATCAGAGCTTTACATTAAATTACTATACAAATTAAAAAGTATAATCCAAACGTATCGAACCCATACTACTGACATTCTGCACGATAATATAGCTAACAAGAAGTAGAAAATTTTGGTACATGTTTAAAACCCTCAAATTTAACATTTGATATTTTAACACAAAAACGTTTCATAATAAATATGATAGCCTCTTAAAATTTACAAGACAAGCAATGACAACGAAAACCACTTAACTTCTTCTTCTAATGAATTCAACACTCTAATGAAGATCATTCTTAACTCGTAATGTAAGTTATATTTGACAACTTGCAACTGACCTTCCCGGGTAGTCACGAATATTTTCTATTGGGTTCGATCTGGAGGTCTGCCAGGTCAGTTCATTCTACGAATGTTTTTGCTTTGTAGGAAATTATCAATAACTTGAGCCATGGGAAGTCACTGTTAATGACAATTGTGAGTAAAGTGAAGACAACAATTTCTCAATAAAGCACAGCAGGAAATGGAATGTTATCTCTGCACCGTACAGCATTCAAAGTTTCTCTGTTAAACACATAAAGGGCTGCGCAGCCATTTAGCATAATCCCTTCTTACACCATAAATCTGCCAACTTCAAAGATGTCGCCTCTCTCTGATGTGGAAAGAGATATAGAGGGTTCCTTGTTCCTTCTAGAAGAAATCAGACTGCAAATAGAATCTCAACTCCTCTGTAAAAAGTACAAATTTACAGAAATTCATACGATGACTCCTGTGACAAAAGATAACACACATGCAAACCATGGGTCTTCTGGCATAAAAGCATACATCACGAATCTTACTGTATACCCCAATGACTGCGGAGAGCTCTGAACACAACTGGCAGTGCATTGCCTGGAGGTACATTTTGTGCCACCTCATGATTGAAACTAAATAATGGTCATGAATTGGCATTGTTACCTTAAGGTCTTCTCGAAGCATTACCAATCTTGGTATAATACTGCTGCATCCAAGAAACCTCTCTGGCATGAATATTCAATGCCTTTGAGATCCAGGCTTGAAACTCCAGCTTCGAATCGTCAAATGCTTTTCCATTGGTTTGAGTCTAGTACACTTGTGTGAGGTCCACAAGGTAAGAAATCGTATAGAGTATATTTTTCAATCTCTAACAATGACAAATATCTATCGTCTTCAGTTTGGTTTTATTTGTGTGTACTGCAATGAAATACATGGGCAATCTGCCAAGAATAATGCCTTTCCGGAGGTCTTATATGGGACTCTATCTAAGTAATACTAAAGTGTAGAAACCTCGAAAACTGTACTTCACCAGCTGGTTTGTTGACGACGACTGACTATTAGTGCTTACTGGTTTTAAGATTTGAACAAATAATAACTTGTGAAAAAAAAATGGATTTCCTGTTTAATTTAGTAAAATAGGCGATTTAAACTAATTAAGAAAACATTGTATGGCTTTGCGATCAACTCTTAATAATGATATTATTAGTGACATTGAAAGAAACGGATTCTGAAAAAATTTAGTTTACAAAAAGTTTACTTTCAGAAAACTCAATTTGTCTTAAGAAACACTAACATTTTTAAACGCAAGCAATTTGCAAAATATAACTACAAATAGGTGTAACAATGAGAATTTCACTGGAAATTCCTGTAATGGTAGCAACAGCTAAAAGAAATTTTAGCAATTATGACAAGTATAATACTTCGTACAGCAAACAAATATCCAATAATTTAATCACCCACTATTAATTACTTATTCAATTCTCTCTTCTACGCGTGCATTTCGGCATAACGTAAATTCTCAAGCAATCCTAAGTGTCATAAAATTTCTATGTGCTTTCATAAAAGAACTATAGGTGAAAATTCAATTCTGAGTACAAGTGCATATTCATTGTTGATAATTTTAAATACGTCCGAGTTCCGTAGATATTAATCCCTCAAAATTATAAAAACTACATATGGATAAATTATAAATGCTAGCGATCAAAAAATAAACTTCCATAATTTTTATATTTTTGGGTTTAGGACACCTGAAACATCGAGAAATGCAAAAATATTCAGGAGTAATTTCTGTAAACCATAACACAGTTACAATCGTTTCATTTGAAAATTACATAAAAAAGATAGCAAATCATGATGATCATGAGCATCTTCACACTCTCTTATTACACCAGGAACAATTGCATAAATCTTTTTCACTACTAATCTTCATTAGTTTACTTTGTTTACATCAAACACCAGCACACAATTGGACTAAACGATCATCATCAAAGATGGGCCTGAACACCAATCGTGTCTAAACAATAGAATTGTGCAGTGATTTCACAATTTTCTCTACAATAATGAATGTACAATTTGGCTGCACTTGCTGTAAATTACTAAAACCAAATCAAGACACGATTCTTCACTACAAAAAGTTGTGTATTGAATATTTAAAACACTGCCTGATCTTTTAAAGTATAGATAAGTTTTATGGATGTTTGTAAAACAGACGGTCTCCAATCGCTAAAGTGTGTGCTAAACTCAGGTTTCACCATACTACAGTAAAAGTTAATCTAATCCGGTAGGTATAGAACTAATTTTTACCGGAACACTGGTACAAAATGTAAAATAGCGCTAGATTCTGTGATCTATTTCCTGACATTTCACAACCGAACGACTGAATTCTACACCTAGCCTACATTTCTGCCCCATGTTTTTAGTGCCCCAAGTGTCCAAACAACTGCTAATTCTCGAGATATTAGCATGTCGAATTATTATTCAAAGATTTTAAATCATTGGCTAATATTCAGAGAATGCCAGATTATTGAACATTCTGAATTATTGGGTAACAAATTAACAAACTTTCACTGTATTAAATTTTTTATTAAGTTTTTTTACAATGGATTGAACATAGCTGTTTAACATGTTATTTTATTTTATTTGTAATTTCTGATAAATATTTAAAAAGTTTTTTATCGATTACAATTGCTATTTCCTTCTAACAGATCGCTGGTACAGACCTCGAACATTTGTGTATCTTAAATGATCGTAGGGTACTGATAATTAACCTCCTTACTTTTATTGTTTGCTTTTATATTTCCTTACTTTTATACAGCTGAGTAGCGGTTTATCTTATTTGGCACTTGTGCCAATGAAATTACACATTGTACACGATCTAATCAAAACTGTTTAAAAGTAGTATTGTAGTACTACACTGTGTTAACAGATGGCGCTACTTAACACCTAAACAGAAGCCAGTTTCCCATAAATATTCCTCTTGGGAGGTTGCAGATTACCCTCCTGTTACATTGCCTTAGCCCAATCATTCTTATTCTTAATCCTACTATACGCGTACAACAACATTGTATATATTCAGCAATCCACCAATCTGAAAATTATAGAGGAAGCAGCTTTCAAAACTAACCTGTAGTTTAATCTGAAATCACATTTTAAAATATTTTACTGTATTTGATACACACATTTTTGAAATTATATAAAAACTAATCTGAATTTCAAGATTTCAAAAGCGTTTTCTTTTCTTTCAGTAAAAAATTTAAATTTAGGAAATATTCAAACTGAAAGAACTAAACTACATCCTGCTTCCTAAGATTCTCTTTTTTCTCATTATATATATATATATNCCTATTCGGCCAGAATTTTTACGTACTGTACGTAAAAACGAGAACTTTATTATTTCTTTAAAATAATGTTTATATTTTAATTTTTATAATCCTTACACGAATTATGTTTATATTTTTTATGTAGTAATAATTCATCAACGTTGCTGGAACGAATCCAGAAAGAATGATAAATGATATTCCTAAATTGATTATTATGCGGATCCTTTCGCAATTTAAATGCAGCGCAATTTTAGACACGAGACATAGTCTCTGAAATCGCAATGTTATAAGTTTACAATATTGTAGTGTTATGAAAAGAAGATACATTATCATGTTAGGGTCTACTTCCCAATAGGCCTATCTCTGATACCTGTATAGTTTTTAATCAGATTGAATATACACCGCCTTCTGCAGTTTTCTGAATTCAAATTTCGCTTATTGAAACTTTTGGTTTTGGTTTCGGGTTTTTAGAGCTTCTGTGCAGAACAATTTTGTAGTTTTTTGAAGATTCCACTAACGCGCCATAATATTTTAAGCATTAATTAAGGTAAATTATTTGTGTCGCCAGTAGAAAACTTGTCTCAAATTGTGTCACAGCATTTTTTCAGTTTATAGCTTTATTTTCTTACTTGCATTTTATCTTTCTTCTCGAATTGTCGTTTCTCGTAAGCATAAAAGACAACGAAGTGAGTCGTCTCTATAAGTTGCTGATGGCAAGCAGACTAAGAGACTGTCGTTACAATAATCTTCGCATTGAAATTCACAGGCAATTCTTTTCTTTTTAAGAACAACTAGTTGTCTTAAGTGTATTTAGTGACTTCTCTTCAACTTTTTATTCTTTGAATAATATTATGAAATGAAATTCTGAAATTAAATGTCTCTAATGCTAATTTGACGTAATACATCGCATTCGAAGAAAAGAAAAAGTTTACATTGACCGTTTCTGAACAGTATATTTCGCATTAAAAAATATTTCGTTCATTATGTATCATCATGTATTACACAAGATGTAAGGGAAATTTTCAATTATTTTAGAACAGAGAAAACCGCTCTCAAAATACAGTGAAATGGCACTAAAATAATTCCAGTATACTCTCAATTATCAGGTCATGAAAAATCGCTCTATTGCTCTCTCGGTTTGCAGAATATTGGACAGTTGAAGAGAAAAAAGAATGACAAACTTTGCTGAAGTTTTCAGTTGATTTCAAGTTATTAGGTGAAATCTGTAAATAATATTGCTGTATTGGATTATCCACGCAATTTATTAATTAAGGTAACATTTTATTTATTTATCCCGGTTTATCGAGAGTTTAATGTATCTTCCGTGTATAATTTCTGATATTGCATTAAAGTATATTATACTGGGCTTAAAATAACGTTTAGAATTTCGATCTAGAAGTTTTTCTAATAAATAAACAAACTTAATTATTTATTTAATTATACTAATGCTAGAGATTTAAAACTTATCGAACACGTGAGATTCATCCATCCGTCATATTCTTGATTAAAAAAACGAATAAAATGCTTTATTAAACTGAAATAATCGTCATTTCTTACTATAAATCCATAGGCCACGTGATGACAGTGGACAGAACATGAGGACGAAGACTCCTGTGTCGCTACTCTGATAATCCAGGTACTCTGTGGGTACGTTCGTAAATTCGAACGAGGTAAACGAGAATGACGTCATCGTTATTCTTATTTTGTTAGACTTTCCGACCGATTGGTACTAACGCGTTTAACTCGTTCGACTTTACGAACGCATCCAAGTGTAAGAATAATGACCTGCCATCTATCGCGAATACTTCGAATTATTTAAACGTATTTCGAGAAATCGTAAATAAAATATATTTTTAATAAGAAGTTTGCTTACATTCACACAAAATAACAATAAAATATAATTATCATAATTGTAGATCCAATTCGATCTTAAATTAATTAAAGTATAAATATTAAAAACAAAATTTTTATCCAAAATAAATAAATCAAAACGTTTTTTATATACTTTAATACAAACATTTAATAACTTAACCGTGCAATATAAAAATTAATTTATAAAATTGATTTCATGTAACAAAGATTAATTTTCATGTGTTTGTTCCTCTTTTAATATAATTATTTTAAAAATTTATTATTCAACAAAAATTACTATACACATTATCTTAAATTATACTGTACATATTTTAATTAATAATAATTTTTACATAGAACTCCAATGACAAATTTACAAAACAATAATATCTCAATACTATTACGTTCATTCATCACAATAACTAGTACCACATAAGTTACGATTACAATCCTAATGCAAACTATTTACATTTAAAAGAAGGGTACGAATTTAAAGCAGTATTTATAAGCTTATACACATCATTTTTATCCCTAATTTTCATTAATTTACTTTGTTTATGCGAGATATCAGTGCAATTTGATCAAGACTTTTCCATGAAGTTGGCAGGCATGAATAGAAATAATGGTTAATAGCCAAACTTGCCATAAAGATTAAGATTCGAAAGGAATTCGAACCCGGTTTCTTCCGAATTATAAATTGATCTTTTTTTCCTCGCTTTTATCAATACAAAATTTCTACAAGGTATCCATGAGCAAACTGTAATGCATTGAGATTTTCTATTTCAAAACAATGTCGACACGAGAAATAGGCTAATTTTTGCATGTAGACATATTTCGAGGTACAGTTTTCTGAATAACTTGGATTTGCAGAATGGTCCGCGCGTTGTTTGAATCACACAATGCTGGAAATTGGGATCACTTAAAGAATCTCATTTATGAACATCATTTACTCATTTAAAGACTAGAATCACAGACATGTCAGGCCATGACACCCATGATCTTGCAAGATGCGTGAAGAAATTGAATCATCAACATATCACCTGAATAGTTGGGAGGTGACTTCTGGAAAATATTTTTCCTACGATCTGTACCTAATAATACAAAGATTATTATAAAGAATGGCAATTCAAGAATCACAATTTATTAGAACAATTTGAAATCGTTATTGATACGTCAATGAAAACAACATTTCAATCGTTTAATATTTTTCTGCGGAAACTTAAATAATGCCACCAATAATAGGAAGAAAAGAATAAAAAAACCGTTGGAAATAAGATTCGAGAATAATAATCAGGAGCATTCAGGGTGGTTTGCATCTTGAACATTTTCCAAATACCACAAAGTTTTTCTTTTACTTTTTCAATTTTCTCTTTAGAATTTTTACGTTTCTCAGCCCATTTTCCATTTTTCTTAACTGGACGTGGGGAATTACACTGAAAATAATTATTTACAAAATTAATTTATATATTTTAAATTAATATGCATTTAGAGTGGCCCAAAAGTAAGTTTCGTGATATGTCACTTTTATAGATGGATGGACAGCTTATTTAAATCCTGTTTATAACAACGTCATTCAATGCCATATTAAATATTAATATACCAGTTTAAGTAATTTTGAGCCCCAATAAATAAATTAAAAAATTAAGATATAAAAGTTTATCTTAACTTATAAAGAAATATAAGTCACGAAAAGTTTAAAATATGGCTGTTTTATGAAAAGAAGATAGCTCCTGATAGTTAAGAACTTGGATGTAATGTTGCCATACTGTCGACTGGTAATAATTAATTTATTTGTTATACAATAATTCGGAAAATGAAAACAAATCAGAAATGTTAACATTATAGAACACAAACAATTTACCCATATAAAAAAATTAATAATTGCCAGCAGAAATTAACGAAATGTAAGTCAAAGTTCGGCTTCTCTGCAACTCTTTTGCTGAGCGATTAGTGCAAAAAAATTAGTGTTTGCTCTTGGAATTGTGTTTGTGATGCAAATTAAGTTTTAATAATTCAAAGTTATTAAATGTAATCGTTTGATTGTTATTTTAGTGTAAATAAATAATATAAATATATTTGATGAAAAATTTAACTTTTAACAAATTCAGGTCTATATTGTTTCNGTTGGGATTGTCACCTGTGGACATTTTAAACTGTTTTACATATTCGTGCAGAGGCATAGCCTCTAAAGAAAGGTTGTCTCTGCAATGGAAATAGTTGTTCCTGGTGATTAGACATGGCAAGTAAACTTGGACTCGTATCCAGATCAATTTTATGTTTTATTAAAATGTAATTCTGCCAGCCCATTTCTACAAACAAATATCTGAGTAATATTACATTCATTCATAACAATAACTAGTACAACATAAGTTATAATTACAATCCTAAGGCAAAATATTTACATTTGAGAAAAGGATTCAAATTTAAACCAGTATTTATAAGCCCATATGCATCATTTTCATCTTTAATTTTCATTGGTTTAATTTGTTTATGCGAGATATCAATGCAATTTGATGAAGACTTTTCCATGAAGTTGGAACGCATGAATGGAAATGATATCGACAATGGTTAATAGCCGGACTTGCCATAAAGATTAAGATTGAGAAAGGAATTCGAACCCGGTTTCTTCCGCATTATAAATTCATCTTCTTTTCCTCGCTTTTATCAATATAAAATTTCTACAAAGTATTAATAAAGTCATGCACCATGGGTATATTGTAATGCAATGAGATTTTCTATTTCAAGACAATGTCGACACAAGAGAAATACGCTACTCATTACATGAAGATATATTTCCAGGTACAGTTTTCTGAATAACTTGGATTTGCAGAATGGTCCGCGCGTTGTTTCAATCTCACAATGCTGGAAATTGGGATCACTTAAAGAATCTCATTTATGAACATCATTTACTCATTTAAAGTCTAGAATCACAGACATGTTAGGCGATGACCCCCGTGATCTTGCAAGATGCGTGAAGAAATTGAATCATCAACATATCATCTGAATAGTTGGGAAGTGACTTGTGGAAAACATTTATCCTACGATCTGTACTTAATAATACAAGGATTATTATAAAGAATGGCAATTCAAGAATTACAAGTTATTAGAACAATTTGAAATCGTTATTGATACGTCAATGAAAACAACATTTCAATCGTTTAATATTTTTCTGCGGAAACTTAAATAATGCCACCAATAATTGGAAGAGAAGAATAAAAATACCGTTGGAAATAAGATTCGAGAATAATAATCAGGACTATTCAGGGTGGTTTGCATCTTGAAAATTTTCCAAATACCACAAAGTTTTCCTTTTACTTTTTCAATTTTCTCTTTAGAATTTTTACGTTTCTCAGCCCATTTTCCATTTTTCTTAACTGGACGTGGGGAATTACACTGAAAATAATTTTTTAACAAAATTAGTTTATATTTTAAATTAATATGCATTTAAAGTGGCCCAAAAGTCAGTTTCCGTGATATGTCACTTTTATAGATGGCTGGACAGCTTATTTAAATCCTGTTTATAACAACTTCATTCAATGCTATAATTAATATACAAGTTTAACTAATTTTTGAGCCCCAATAAAAAAATTAAAGAATTAAGATATAAAAGTTTATCTTAAATTATAAAGGAAAATAAGGCACGAAAAGTTTAAAATATGGCTGTTTTATGAAAAGAAGATAGCTCCTGATAGTTAAGAACTTGGATGTAATGTTGCCATACTGTCGACTGGTAATAATTAATTTATTTATTATACAATAATTCGGAAAGTGAAAACAAATCAGAAATGTTAACATTATAGAACACAAACAATTTACCCATATAAAAAATTAATAATTGCCAGCAGAAAATAACGAAATGTAAGTCAAAGTTCGCCTTCTCTGCAACTCTTTTGCTGAACGATTAGTGCAAAAAAATTAGTGTTTGCTCCTGGAATTGTGTCTGTGATGCAAATTAAGTTTTAATAATTCAAAGTTATTAAATGTAATCGTTTGATTGTTATTTTAGTGTAAATAAATAATATAAATATATTTGATGAAAAATTTAACTTTTAACAAATTCAGGTCTATATTGTCTCCAGGAGTGTGTCGTCTGGAGATGCTGTCCTTAATAAAAATATTCGCAGACAGCTAAGAGGAATAATTGCCCTTTCAGCCTCTCATTCTTTATGCATTCTTCTAAAGCAAACATATAAAAAATTAAAAAGCAATTACACGTTATAAGATTGCGTTGTTTTTTTCGTTTTTCTTTGTTACTAATAAAACAAAAGCATTTCTGTAAGTCCGCGTGTGACAAAATACGACTTTTATTTCTTCTTTAAGATTTATACAGTGTGTCATTTGGAAGACTCTATAGTGTAGCCAACGTAAAGATTAATTTTTGAGAGCTTATGTTTATGAAGCTGTACACCTTATATTTATGCCTTTGTCTTTACATTTTGTGTATATTTATTTATTTATCTTCATACCAACGCCTGAGGCCATTTATTCTAATAGACTCTTCTGTTAGGAAACACCTAACCTAACAGAAATCGATTGATAAGTAATTTATTATGCTAACAGATGGCGCTACACGTATCAATCCTATTTGAAAATTATGTGAGGTTGAGAGTGCATTGATTATACTGGGGAAGAAAATGAAAGCTTTTTTTGCACACAAGTGAAAATACCTGGTCATAATAGAATTTTTTATGCTGTTTTCAGATATATAAACAGTTTTTCTCCATTAAGTCTGGGTTTTTTGTGACAATCGGTTTAAATGTAAAATATATTTATTTAGACAACAAGCATACACTTATTTCTTTATCTTGTCTAAAATGGCGAGATGAAGAGCTTCTGCTATGTTTGAATTTGCAGAATCCCTCTTAGTGTTCAACAGTAATCAGTAAACATTCTTTAATTTCATTGGCCCTGATACCTCTTTTCCACCATCATAGAGATGTCTTGCTGAAAACGCTCTCCGTGTTTGTCACTGACAGCACCAAGATTGTCGGAGGAAGAAATCCAGGTGGGAATCCATGAAATGCATTTTAATTAAAATAAAGAAGGGCGTTTCTACTGGCTTATCGAGCAAACGAATATAAATGGACCCTTACGCGCAATTAACTGATTACCCCTGTAAGTCAGCTTCTTACAGAAACACAGATTTTCTATCATCAACTGTCACGGCACGCCACTTGATTTTACCTCTATTAAACTGATTAAAGATAATAAAGTAGTGGTATTACAAGAGTACGAAAGGGTCAAGAAAGGATGGAAAGTATATTTTAGGAATTTATTGAATGAAAAACACTTCAGAACTTTATACGAGAATGGAAAGGCAAATGAAGGAGTGGTGCAAGATATTAGCAGAGAAGAAGTGTGCTTAGGAAAACGTAGATGGGGAAAGTNTATTTTAGGAATTTATTGAATGAAAAACACTTCAGAACTTTATACGAGAATGGAAAGGCAAATGAAGGAGTGGTGCAAGATATTAGCAGAGAAGAAGTGTGCTTAGGAAAACGTAGATGGGGAAAGCAGTAAACACTGATCGGATTCCGGTTGAGGCTTGGAGAGGTTTGGGAAAGGAAGGAATTGTTATTCTCTGGAACCTTATGAAGAAACTCTGGCAGCAGGAGAAGATTCCACGGAGAAAGAGCATTCTTGTGCCTATCTTTAAAGGTAAAGGGGATGTACAGAATTGCGGAAATTACATAGGTATAAAGATATTGTCCTATACTATGAAGATTGGGAGAAAATTATAGAAAGAAAGATTAGGCAGGAATCTACACTACTGACAGTAATTTGTGCCTATTTCATAATCATTTTGATATACAGTGGTTCCTGGTATAACGTACTTAATCCGTTCCACGTGCACGTCCTTTAAGTGAAAAGTCCGTTATACGAAACGCATTTTCCCATAGAAATACATGTTAAAACATATAATTCGTTCCGCAGCATAAAATAACTGTACTGTATCATAAAATAAATGAAAATGAAACAGTCACCAATTATGCCGAGTAGTCAGATGTTGTGAGGAGGAGGTGGAGGAACACTTTCTTTACACATTCATACAGATACATACTTTTTACACAATGCAGCAGGTCTCTTTTTATTGTTATTTTTTAATAGAAGTCAGATTCAGGAGAGGCTACCAGAGCTTGCAGGGTCATTTCCTCTTCTTCCATCCTTTGTTTTTTGGCAGCTGGCTTCGTGAAAAACGTGTCCAAGGTGGTCTGTTTCTCTCTCTTCTTTGACACCTGTCAGAAATGATGGGCAATGTGTCATTGTAGAGATCATTGATCCTGTTGGCCTCAGCTCTGTTTGAATAATGAGTGTTGGTAAACTCTTTAACCTCTCCCCATTTGACAAGGAAGTTTTTGTCAACTTTCACTCCTTCTGATGTCTTGCTTTGTTTTAATTGAAATCACCTTTCTGTTTTTTTTAGAAGCCATGATTTGCACAACACATGAATAAATGTAAATACCCTGCACTGAACTGAGGTGATGTACATAATAAACAAGGGAGCGAGCCGAATCCCAACAGGAACTGTGTACTTCAGATATAATAATAATATATTTTAATAATACAGTACTAATATATTATAAAAATTGAAGATTATCATTGGCAACGGCAAAAGAGTGGAAACATCATTCGCACTTGTTCGCAGAAAGACCGTTGTTCGCAGTGTCCGTTATTCGAGGCGTACGTTATACGAGGCACCACTGTACTTCGAAAACAATCAATACATTTAAACTTACTTTTTCTTTAAATTCCACAGAGTGGTGAGCAAATGCGTATTCTATCAACGAAGCTGTGACGAAAAACATACAAGCGAGTAGCCAAATATCCATAGCTTTTACATAGTCCACTGGCGGAGTGTACGATCTAGACTGCAGCATTTGAGTGATGATGGTAAGAACAGAGGTAACACCGAGCGTAACACGAGCGGGAACTGCATTCACATCTAACCAGAATGATAGCCAGGACAGGGTTACTACTACAGTACTTGGCAAGTAAACATTGAGTATACTACCCGTTAAACGCCGAATGAATATAAATTTCGCATACAGATAACTGTAATTACCTGTAAACAAAAATAATTATCTCTATAAAACTAATAATAATACAGTTTTATAAGTAATTTGTAAGAAAACTTTCCACTCGTCCAAACTTCGATTTTGCTACGAGGTTTGGGTAACTTCATCTCGTGTTTCAATGGCTGTATGTCTTCCAATAGATAAATACTTGGCCCATAGTGCTTACATGGACTATCGTCAACATCACACCATTCCAGGCGTACCTTTTCCGCAGTATTTTTTACTAAAAAATTGAATAATAGACAGGGAATACCATTAGTATAGAACACAAATATGGAATTTTCAAATAAAATTTTATATAAGTACTATAAATATATTATTGTACTTATTCAACTACATATTAGTTTACTGCGAGAAAAATTCTACTAGAAAATATTCAATTTGTTGACTTGATAAGTTTAAATATATATATTCGGAATTATAATAAAATATACAACTGAATTAAATTCATAACAATAACAGAATATAATACAAAAAATTTAGTATTAAAGCTTGTTTTAAAAATAATACTTGACTTTCTCATATCTTCAATTGAAATCTATAACAATAAATTCAGGTATAAAAGTTGCAAGTCGAAAGTACTGTATATTGCAAGACACTTGTACAATAAAATAGATTCCTGTTGTTCAGGGCAACATTAATGTTTATGTGTTAATCTCGAAAAAATGTACGATTAACACATAAATATTACACTTTTAATGACTCAAATATATGGCATTTTATAATACAGTAAATACAAATAACCCAATAATTCTTTTAAATATCAAACGAAAAGCTGAACTCGTTTATTGGGCTATTAATGTTAAATAATTACTAAGCAATTTGGTAGGAGGTATGACTCCGGGGCCGCCTATTACATTTAACAAGAGATGGTGGTCTTGCAGCCTGCCACCTGCCAAATTACATAATAAATATTTAGCTTTAATTGCAATTAGAGAAATATAACTGTTCGTATTATATATGGCTTTCTCCATATATTTTAAAATATCTGTGCCCGGCGTTTATATAATGTATTTCGTTGTCACTAGTCCACATTATCATGATTCATAGTAAATACACGTTAAATTAATTATTAAATTTACTTACACAAACCAATTTTAAATACGCAGTCTTGAATATCAAGAGGATAACGATGTAAATCCATAGGGCATGCCACACGAAAGCTATATCTATTGGAAGAAAAATTATGTATTTATCATTTTGAATAATAAAATTTATTACTTCTTTTAGTTGAAGCTTC
>NW_019385500.1:254120-268290 GCF_000671375.1 Centruroides sculpturatus | reverse complement strand
ATTCATATAAATTAAAATATATAATCTAGGTTAAGGCTTTTATGTCCAACAGATGGCGCTACGAGTACGACACCCTAAGTTTGCTTTTCTGCCAGGCATTATGCTTTTCTGTAAAAATGAACTAAAGTGGATCATCTTCTATCTATTTATATAAATAAAAATGTAATGTTCGTTTGTTCCTACCGATTCCTTTGAAATTTTGACACAACGCTGCATTCGAATACGCACGTGTTTTTATATAATATACGTGTCGAAATCCTCCCCAGGAGACAGACAGGATTAAGGCTTACTGTGAAAAACTTGGCTTCTATTATACTATTTCAGATGCGGTTTTTTGCGTTTTTGATTGCATTTTAATAGTGTACGTCAAGAAAATGTACACTAAGGGATTTTTCGAAAAATTCCCCCATGGGAGAAGTGTTATACATTTATAATAGATACATTTTGAGCTACAATAACGCGTGTGGCGGGGTCTGCTAGTATATATATATGGACGTGTTCGTGCCTACATTTCACTCTTCAGCCAAAACTACACATCGCACACGAATGGTGTTTGTATGTGGTAGTAGCCCCAATCTCCCATTGTGCACTATGGTGGTTACGTTTCAATAGCTATAAAAGTGTGGGACATATGGGGGTTGAAAGTAATTGACTTCGAAAATGTATAACAATGGAAGTGTCAATAATAGAAGTGTTAACAATGAAAGTGTTAAGAGAAAGCGGCTTGCAAGATTTACAGGCGCAGATGCAGTTTTTTGCGTTTTTGCAAGAAATCAAACATATTTTTAGACCCATGTAAAAATTCTCTAATTAGTCTGGAAATGGGGGACCTAATTCTTGCATTCTGTGAGGACAGGTAAGATTGGCTATAATGTAATTATCTTAATCTTAAATGTTTTCGAATAGTCGAGGACCGTTATGTGTTAGTAGCGGAGATGTGTTTTGGCGAAGTGTGACGCACCTGCTTCAGTAGATTTTTTATTAGTAAAAGCGCACGTATAACAGAAAAAGGTAGAAAGTGAAAAGTGAATAGTGAAGTGTGAGAAGTAAAAATATAAAAAACAATGTCAAAGTGTAAGAAAGAATTTTTGCGGTCTCGAATCATATCGAAACAGAAATAATCAGACAGAAGAGCTACTTGAAAATTATAGGGAAGCATATCGAATCAGAGAAAGATTATGTAGAGGAACAGAAACAGCCTTTTATGTAAAAAAAACTATGTTACATATAAATGTACGAATAAATAAAAACCCAGCGAAGCGGGTACTTGCAGCTAGTAGGAAATAAAAACAGCATTTAACTATAATAACCAATTATTAATTAAACAATACATTACACATTCATTTCTTACAACGGACAACAAAAGAAAGCAGTCATTAAGCATCTTAAGTTTACTTCGACAATTTAATAAACTAATTTATTATTTTCGTTATTAATAATAGAATTTTAAAATAGTTTAATAAAAGATTTTACCTTCGACCCAAGTGGGTTAAGCACAAAACGACGCAAAGCAGCAGCACAATTGTCATCACTATCAAATGCCACCAAGTTACACAGAGTTACCGGCGTGCATTGTGACTTTTATTGTACGTTTAATATTGATCAAAACAAAAAAAAACACGAAAAGCACTTACGCAATAAATTACGCTCACTTTGGACAGTCATGCATAAATCAACAATAAGCTAAATAAGCTGAAGTTTTAGGCCTCGAGTTAGGGCCTCAGGTTTTTACGTGTATCATTATTTGGTGTAGGAATAAAGCCTATTATATGTTCTAGCTTAGGGTCACAAGTCCGTACATGTGTGCATCACTTACTAGATATATATCCCCTTTAGTGCCCACACGGGATGGAAGGGTTAAAAACTAATCAATAACGAAGCAAAACATTTAAGTATAGTACAAATACGGCCATGGATGTAACTGTATACCAAAACTGATTTTTCTATTTTAATTGTTCGTATTAAATTTAAACAATATTTGTTTTGTTTTTAGTGTATACCATTGTGTTGTAACTAAGAAAGATTCCATCTGCAAGAATTAAGATTTGTCTGACAATATTGATTTATTTTATACAATAACATTGTCCATTGTATACACGGTGTCCCATAAATCTGGAAGCACGGAAGCTATGCCTTTTTTTCATTTCCCTACAGGTTAAAACGTGGCATTAAAAGAATCAATTCCGGTTATTTTGACGATGGGGACTCACTGTAAGCGACTGCATCCAGACCCGTGTGTGTGTGTGATTGGTGAAAAGTTTACATGCAAGGTTATCAGATAGATCCATGTTTCCAGGGACAAATAATTGTTGAGAGAGACAGATCGAAAAAGCTAGGCTCTTCTCTTGGAGATCCACAGAGATATCATGCAATACAGAACAAATTATATCACACGCAAGGTAATGATCGATTATAATGAAAGGAGTTTAGTCTGTCGCGTGCAAATTCTTGAAAACTGTATAATAATTATCATCAGCTGGGAAATTTATAGTTAGAATTTCAAATTACTCTTTAAATATTTTACTCAAGACAAGCATTTTTAAGATTACATCCGAATTAATCCGAATTTGAATGTTTCAGTAGCATTTTTAGTACAGTAGAGCCTCGATTATCCGACCCAATTGGGGACTGGGGTTGGTCGGATAATTGAAAAGTCAGATAACCGAAAAGTATGAAAAAATCAATTATTAGTGTAGCATATTATTATATCCCATGTAATTACTATATCGCTATTAACCTACTTCGCGTTGAATTTTCATCGATGTGAAGCCTAACAAAATTTTTTTAAAATAATAATCGTCGCTATTGTATCGTTAAAAATTAGAAACTTAAGCCTCGTTTAAATACTGGTTCCCTTTCACAGTCGAATGAGTGTTGCCAGCTAAAACACGTAAAAATAATATTAAAGTAGCCAAGACATAGCCAAATATTGTAGCGCCACATCACTAGCAGACATTCGAAATTTGCCGACTAGGACAGTCGGTTAATCGGGGGTCGGATTAATCCGAATTTGAATGTTTCAGTAGCATTTTTAGTATTAAAATTTTTACAAATTAGAAAATGTAAGAACAAAAAAAGCTTCAATACTTGTTGCTTCCTAAGATTCTCGCTTTGCTCTTCGTGTATACATTCACTAATTTCTAAAAATTACCTAAAATAAGTTCATACCATACATCGATATATCATTAATGCGTAATACGTAGTGTAATTGCATTATATATTTCATCATTGTATAATGGCTGGTGTTATAGAGAAACGAAGATACACCTCTTTTCTCCTAAAACACGGATCAACTTTAGTGAACCCTTTAATATCCATGAATTATTAAATGTACGATTTCAGTTGTAAATGATTTTATCAACTTCATCACCAACAAATCCTCACAATCTAAGGGAAGGAGAATTTTTCTATTGTAGATTTATGTTTTCTATTTTCAAGACATAAAATTTAATTATTTCTTAAAACACACAAACATTGCGGTACTTTTTCTTTGTTATGGTAATATGGCTTTTCCCGTGAAGCCATTTTCAGTCTCTATTTTTTAATATTAAAAATTTGATTTCAATATGAAGTTAGAATAATATAGATAATGGTTTCGATCCACTCTATTCAAATTACGCTTTGTTTGCAGACTATAATTACATTTTTATAGAGTTACTTCTTCACGCAACTATATAGTCACAGTTAACAATGAGTAGGAATCGATAAACGTCGAGAGTAAATTATAGGAGTTACATTCAAATAACTTCACTTGGCACGTTGCCTCAATACTTAAAATAATTTAAGCGTTATTTTATTTACAAAATCACAAAATTAATCTGGTAAATTGAATGTCTTCCCTAAGTTCCATGCTCTTAATCATAACATTGATGACCCTGGTGAGATGGAAAAGTATGTCATGGTCCTTTTGCATAAAAATTACAAGATACAAGCTATCAATTGGGCTGTAATTTTCAAATTGTCGAGTGTCGTGGAGCAAAAAACGTGCATTGAATTACTGATACAAAAACGCTGGAAGTGTTGCAAGATGCCTTTGTGAACATTACTCTAACAAGAACTAGAGTTTTCGAAGGTACAAGATGTACGAAGGCAGAGAACGCGTTGAAAACGAACCACGCTCTGGTAAACCATCTACTTCGACCGATGAACAAATCAGATTTGGCGCTCGTCGAATCGTTCTTAATTAAAACACATCGTTACAGCCCACGAAACGTGAATCAACGTTCTGGCACCGAAACGGTTTGGCAGTCGAGTAAATGGAGCACGAAAAGGTGAAGCTAGACCCGAAAAGATCATGGCAAAATCATACCAAAATCAAGGTCTCCTGGATTGTTTTCTTCGATTATGGGACAGTCGTGCAACACGAATTCCTTCCATCTAGCCAAACTGTCAACAACGGATACGTTTAATCGTTTGCCTGAAGAAATTCGTAGAAAACCACACGATTTGTGGCCAGGAAACTCGTGGATTTTGCACCACGGAACATTCGCCGACAATGCTCCTGTTCCTTGTTAATTTTGGGTCAAGTCAACAAATGTGGTCCGTATTCATCCGATATGGGACCGTCTTTCCTCCACCAAACTTTTGCCTGCTTCTCACCGTTTTCAGTCAATCGATGCCATAAAACAAAACTCGTTGCCAGTCAAGAAGGGGTTTGGAGAAAACGACTTTAAAGCCTGTTTTCGAAAACAATAGATGCATCTGTTTAATGAAACTTTTTAACAGATTTTTTACTTCCCTGGCTGGTGTGAATACATGACAAAGGAGTCATTGGAATCTTTTGCAAATCTCCATGTTTTGAGACCTCCTGAATCCAAAAAAGTGAAAAAATTCCGTAGATGTGTTGGAGTCTATTTCGTTTATCACAGCATGGGGTAAAGATTAAGAAATAAAATTTGGAATAGTGACTTGTATATAAGGGGCATCGATGCTAGTAAATTTTGGTGGCGAAATGTCGAGAGGGTGGGGAGATAGAGGGGTTAATGTAAAATTTCTGTAGATTCCTTCAATATGTTGTGTGCGGGAAAATTCCTCATCACACAACATATTAAAAGTATATTGTCACCGGAATAAGAAGATAATTACAGCTGAATTTGCTGAAGCTATTACAAAAACTAAATCACTCATTTGAAATCCTCAAAATTTATTTAAAAAATAAATCTAAATTTAATATATACAGCATGTTTTAGTAACAATATAACTTTAAAATCAAATTTGGATACAGAATTCTTCACCACAATCTGAACTTCCTTGATTTGTTACAACAAAAGACAATTTTAAATATATCAATAAACTTTAACAATGAAATTAAATATACTTCACAAAGTAATCTTTGAATGTAAAAATATAAAATCCAAATCAAAAATTTAAATTTATAAATTCTTCTTTTATAGTTTGCAGATGTTAACTGACCGCTTTCAACTCCACTTCATAAATTAGCGTGCTGTTGGGAGGAACGGATCCGACTGTTTTGTTTCCAAACCTCAAAAAGTAATTATATAAGAATATATATTTCAGTTATTGTGACATTCAAATCTTCTAATTCTAAATTACTGTATATGCTTACCCTTCTGAAGGAGGAACTATGATTTTTCTCTTCCCTCCAACTCTCATGCCTATTTAAGAAAAAACTGAAATTTATTTTCATATTTAGTAAAGTATATAACAATATAACTTGTTTTATAATCCCATATTAATGCTATACATTTATAAAATTAAATCTTAAAAGAAAAAGGTCTGACACCAAGTGACACCCACTGAACATTGACACTTTCTGTGGATTCACATGAGCAATGTGCTGGCTACGTAGAGATTTCTGGGTTTTCTTCGCATGTATAACACCTAAGAGGCCAGTTTATCATACAAAATTCTCTAGGGAGGCATCCCTCTTGATAGATTGCCCAAGTGTTGTGTTATCTTATTCTATCAATCCAATCTGACAGCTGCAGCATCTGATATAGAATCCAAGCAAGTGACCCCAGGATTTGTTTACGGGTGTCTGTCCTAGATATATTAAGTCTCTCCCACACTATTTGATTATCCCACCATCAGCCTCAGTGAAACTATGTGGAACACCTCTGTATAAAAGGTAGAGCACAAAACACAAACTAAATGATTTGTGACAAAATAGTCAATCAAGGTATGTTTTAAATTACACGTTATTGAAATGTGACTACGCAATCACAAGGTACGGAACAAAGTAAGCTTCCAGTCCTGAATGGATCACCCTGTACATTCAAAGAATTTTTCCATTCAACTACAAGTAACATTGTCGACAAAGTATTGATTATTTATATTCAGTAGAATATCCTGGAATAAACATCTTTACTGTCTATTGAAAAAATATTGAACACCATTTATCAAATATATGGTATACAGAAATATGCAATAGGTCCAGTACCAATTATCTGACACCCTTGGTTCCAAAGCTCTGTCAGATTAGTTTTGCCAAATTAAGGTTACACAACTCCTGTACCACGAATTACATGCTACCTTATCTCTAAAGCAGTGTTTCTCAACGGGAGCGATATCGCCCCCACGTGGGTGTTTTTNTTAATAAGCAGTTTGGTAGGAGGTATGACTCCGGGGCCGCCTATTACATTTAACAAGAGATGGTGGTCTTGCAGCCTGCCACCTGCCAAATTACATAATAAATATTTAGCTTTAATTGCAAATAGAGAAATATAACTGTTCGTATTATATATGGCTTTCTCCATATATTTTAAAATATCTGTGCCCGGCGTTTATATAATGTATTTCGTTGTCACTAGTCCACATTATCATGATTCATAGTAAATACACGTTAAATTAATTATTAAATTTACTTACACAAACCAATTTTAAATACGCAGTCTTGAATATCAAGAGGATAACGATGTAAATCCATAGGGCATGCCACACGAAAGCTATATCTATTGGAAGAAAAATTATGTATTTATCATTTTGAATAATAAAATTTATTACTTGTTTTAGTTGAAGCTTCAAAAACATTTAGAACGTCCTACTTTTTAGAACAAATTGTCCTTCATTTATAAATTTACATTTCTTAAGACTCCATCTTAGATATAGTATGATGAGTTAATTACGACGAAAAGAGAAAATGTATTCAGAAATTTAAAATAAATAAAACTTAGTGACTTCGTCTAATTTTAAAATATAAATAGGGCCTGTGTTTTTGTCATTATTACATTCCCCACTGTTATATTTAACAGAGGGAAAGTATAGTGATAGCTCAAAACTGATCGTAGAACAGTTCATATTTTAATTATTAGTATAAAAGATTTTCATAAAATATCAAATAAGATGGCATCACAGCAGTTTTAAATGTACTGTAGGGAAAGTTACTCAACTCATTGCTGGATTTTATTATTATTATTAAAGTCTGACAAAAGACCCATGTTTTCTGTCATACTCCAGTTAACAATGAAGAATAAATTCTTAGATGTAGCCTTAAAATTGGTTTCTTTTTTCTAAACATCTTCTGTATAAATAATTTTATCTGCAACCTTAAACAATAATAAAAGTTCTTATCTATAATATAATTTAATTACCTAAGTTTAAGTGCGTCTAAATGGCAAGTAACCAAACCACGAAACAGACTATGCTCTTGGTTTGTTTACTTACCTACAGTGTCGTAACTAACTTTTCACATGTCCTGTGCGAAATGTTATTTTTGGACTTCCCTTCTTTTGGCATCTGCCTATTTATGCCCCTCTCTCATGTGCTATTTATAAGAACATCTTTCATTTCAATTTTATCAATGTACCTTGTGGTTTTTCGAAGAATGCGATCCTTAGTTATTGAAATGAAAGTATTCGGAATGGAATATCGGAAAAAATAACCCCATTTACTGTTGTCAAACATCAAATCCGGAATCCATAGAGTGTCATCTGCGGAAGGAGGAAGTATCTTTGACAGTGTTAAATTAAGAACTTCGAGTTTCAATCTAGGATCTGTCCAATACGCATTCAAATAGAAGAATACACGAAAGTCCTGAAAATTAAGAAGCACTTCTATATATTTTTATGTATATGCTAATATTAATAATAGAACACAACAGCAATGACGTGACACTTACCATTGTCTGCTCTCGTATTTCATCCACATCCAGGATTTCCAAAGTGACATAAACAGTAACAGGTTTACCTTAAAGTAAATGGATTAATTTAAATTATGTTTATATTATTTATAAATTGCCGTACGATGTACAGCACTGATAATAAAAATTATCTCAAATTTATTGCAAATTAAATTATATTACGTGAGCCTTAAAATTATCTTCGGCGTGCTGCTGTAACGGAGTGAATGAAACCACTCAACACGCGGTTGGTCGCGGGTTCGCTCCTTAACTATGGGCTGACAGTGTGAAGTCTTCCATAAAATTAATCGATTCTAGACTAATTTGACTCAACATTTCCAAAACACGTATAATTTTTGGGGAATAATCCGTATAAATCATGCTATAAACAAAAAATTGTAGGATTACTTACCGAGTGTGCACCGTTCGACGACGCAATTGCTTAAGCTTGTTTTCGTCGCCGAGCGATGCATCGAACGGCGGGCGCTTGTTTTCTGATAAGTTATTTTTCTGCAAAAAATTCGCTGAACTTTGGAGACATCATTAATATAAATATAATTTTTATGGCCGTTAAATAATGAATGGTTTTTAGTAGGTCCGCCGCTCGTTTAAACTCAACGGTTTGTGCAATATCTGCTATTGGTCTAGATTCGTCCAATCCTGTCGCGACACGAGACGGCGATGACGTTTTACCGTATTATACGAGTCTCTTTTAGCGTGTTTATACGAATACGATAGCAATTTTTTCGCCGTGTTATACGAATCCATATTATATAAACCCGTGTTATAGGGGGTCTACTGTAGTTTGTTTTTGTTTCATAGAATACATCAACGCAACACATGGTCAATCTGCTAAAAAGATTACTTCCTGTGTGGAATTTCTATGGGAAACTGATCACTGTTTTTAAGCCCGTGGAGTGAAGAAAATCCGAAAAACTATACGTGGCAGCTCTTGTTCAGGGACGAACCTAGGACTAGTGTTATCAGCTGGACAATTGGTTAGCACTTCTTAATGGTTCCGATTTATGCTTATAACTTTGATGATTTTAAATTATCGCGGAATTTTTGATGAACAGGCCCGATAGGACGCAGAGACAGGACCCGACACATCCCAGTTACGTAGGGCCCTACAATCTGTGATATGTCGTGACTCCGTCTTATCTAAGACGGTCTACCTTCTTGGAGCATTAAAATTTCTTTCTTGCAACAAGACCAAGTGTAAAAAAAACTCGATTTCAACGTCTGTTCAGTGTTTGTACCAATTAAAAGATGACAATTATAAATATTTTCTTACCGTCAACAAGTGGAGGCGCGTAATTATCGTAATCAGGAGGTATGATATTCATCCAACTGCGATCCAGTTCGACACTAAAATGAAAATAAAATTAATTAGTTACCGTAATTTCGTATATTTATAGAGCTAAGAACAACACATAACTATTATTCTATTCCAATCGATTTAATTTATTATTTTAATGCCAGAAAGCAACATATTTAAGTTATATTACCGATGAGGCAGTCCCCATTGTGAATTAGCCTCATTTATAATATAATCTGTTATATGTTAGTGTCTCATTCATACTCATGTTTAATTACTTTTACCAAAATGAATAGAAATTCCTGAATTTACTACAATTTTCCATAAAAAACATCAATGTTAGATTCCGTGATAGAGAAATATTTGCACACTGCTTTTATAGTGTCATTACAATTATCTGTTATGTGGAACCTTCTGTTCCACATAACAGATAATTGAAGTTAATGACAGTAACAGACTAAAGGCAAAAACAGATTTCTGTGACGGGCCTTGTGAAAATTCTACTATAAATGTAGTCTTCTTTATCATTTCTTACTTCTTTCGTTTCTCATTTTTTTAGTTTTACTTTTCTTACTTTCTTTTCATGGAGCCCTGATTACGTGCCAGGAATGCCCGCGCATATATCTTGCCCTGTTTATAAAATGACAGCGATTTCTTATTCCTTTTATAAATTAATAAAGTTCCTTTCTCCCGTTTTCTTTATTGTTAAAGCCTCACACATTTCTGAACACTAATTATCAATACGAAACAATAGTTATGTATTTGAGCTTTCATCGACATGGGTTCAGATCCCATTTAAGTTCCAATATCTATTTCCTGAGTCTCGAGCTTTTACAGACTATATTAATTTGAACTGTATTTAAAGTAACACGCGACGTATTAGGCGCAACATGCGAGTATCGACTGATAGTATTAAGCTGAAGAATTACTGTTTCGACAAATTATACGCAAGTATAATACAACCGCAATTAACAATGCTACAATTATACTATTGTTTAAAATAATAATAAGTTATAGAACAGTTATTTGCATGATAATGATACAATAGCTCACGTGTAATTGTTCTCATCACCTTGACACCACATCAGTCAATAATCACCGCTCGAACCTAATCGATATAACCTTATAATTTGACAGTTAAAATCGAATGATAACTAAATTATACACTGAGAAAAATTCTAGAAAAATACAGAATGAAAAATCGATATGGCTTTGTTACGTTCAGGTAAAATTTTATATTAACGAGAAAATTAAGTTGCCATAGTTAGGTTGTTGGAAAGACTATCTGCCAGAGACACCTTCATAAATGTACTCATTAAATACTTTTATCATTCGATTTTACCAACTCCATTATAAGTGATTTTAAAAAGCAACAGAACAGGTGTCTTTTCCTGACTACTTTCGATCATATTTTCGATTTAGGTATCTAATAACAACGAGAGATTTATGTTGCATACTCGAAACTTCGATATAAAAGCGTGACAATAGCATCTAATAGTAGTTATTATAGATACCGAATTCGTAAGTTTCGAGGTTCTACACGAAATGCTTAAAATTGTTCGTGTTTCTCGTGTAACACCCCATATTTCCTTTGTCACGTGTTTACAAAAACGATTTGGTACTAATCACAATAGGTGGAAATAGCATTTGAAAATATCGGTTTGAAATATGTTCTAAATATGTCGTTTATTTCCCTCTTACAGTGCGTTTTTCTTTGCGTTCCTGTTCCCATATTACACTGTTACATCGAGGACATTCTGAAAACTATATATATATATACTAATATTATAAAGAGGTAATGTTTGTAAGTTTGTTTGCAGCAGGTAATGTCCGAAACTACTCATCCGATTTCAAAAATTCTTTCACCAATATTTAGAATGGAACTTCAGGATGGACATAGGCTGTATATTATTCCATTAAACACATATATTCATATAAATTAAAATATATAATCTAGGTTAAGGCTTTTATGTCCAACAGATGGCGCTACGAGTACGACACCCTAAGTTTGCTTTTCTGCCAGGCATTATGCTTTTCTGTAAAAATGAACTAAAGTGGATCATCTTCTATCTATTTATATAAATAAAAATGTAATGTTCGTTTGTTCCTACCGATTCCTTTGAAATTTTGACACAACGCTGCATTCGAATACGCACGTGTTTTTATATAATATACGTGTCGAAATCCTCCCCAGGAGACAGACAGGATTAAGGCTTACTGTGAAAAACTTGGCTTCTATTATACTATTTCAGATGCGGTTTTTTGCGTTTTTGATTGCATTTTAATAGTGTACGTCAACAGAATGTACACTAAGAAGGGATTTTTTGATATTCCCCCTGCGGGGGAAAGGGACAGGATTAAGACTTACCGTGAAGAACTTGGCTTCTATTACTATTTTAGATGCGGGTTTTTGCATTTTTGATTGCGTTTTAATAGGGTACATGAAGAGAACGTACACTAAGAAGAAATTTTTCAAAACATTTCCCCCCACTGGGGAAGTGTTATATATTTAGAGCCACAACAATGCGTGGCGTGGTCTGCTAGTCTATATATATAATCAAGATGGGTTGATGATGATAATAAGCGCAGAGACCAAACGGTTAGGAGTTAAAAGTTGAAATTTGGTACACAGTTAGGGTATGTCATGAGAATGCACACTAAGAAGGGATTTTTCGAAATTCTCCCCATGGAGGAGGTGGAGAGGATTAAGGCTTATCCTGAAGAACTTGGCTTCTATTTTACTGTACTATTTTAGATGCAGTATTTTGCATTTTTGACTGCATTTTAGTAGGTACCACAGAGGATGAAAGAAGTGTATTCCTTAACAGTGGAAGTATTAAGAGAATGCAGCATGCAAAATTTACAGGTGCAGATGCAGTTTTTTGAGTTTTTGCGGGAAATCGAACATATTTTTAGACCCATCTAAAAATTCTCTAATTAGTCTGGAAATGGGGGACCTAATTCTTGCATTCTGTGAAAATGAGTAAGATTGGCTATAATGTAATTATCTTAATCTTCACTATCATAACTTTTTGCCCAAGCAACGCTGGGCTTATTTGCTAGTATTCTAATAACAGGATTCAAAACTTGGATACACTGTTTGATAAGTGGATCATAAGGTATGGGTGTTTGAAGAGGGCAACTTGCAACCAATGTTGCACGAGGGCAGAACATAAAGAAAATTATCACTGGACTTCGAACTCACATTTGAGTTATAAATAAACACTTGGCTTTATTTCCATCATTTTAGTTGATCAACTAAAATGATGGAAATAAAACCAAGTGTTTATTTATAACTCAAATGTGAGTTCGAAGTCCAGTGATAATTTTCTTTATGTTCTGCCCTCGTGCAACATTGGTTGCAAGTTGCCCTCTTCAAACACCCATACCTTATGATCCACTTATCAAACAGTGTATCCAAGTTTTGAATCCTGTTATTAGAATACTAGCAAATAAGCCCAGCGTTGCTTGGGCAAAAAGTTATGATAGTGAAGATTAAGATAATTACATTATAGCCAATCTTACTCATTTTCACAGAATGCAAGAATTAGGTCCCCCATTTCCAGACTAATTAGAGAATTTTTAGATGGGTCTAAAAATATGTTCGATTTCCCGCAAAAACTCAAAAAACTGCATCTGCACCTGTAAATTTTGCATGCTGCATTCTCTTAATACTTCCACTGTTAAGGAATACACTTCTTTCATCCTCTGTGGTACCTACTAAAATGCAGTCAAAAACGCAAAATACTGCATCTAAAATAGTACAGTAAAATAGAAGCCAAGTTCTTCAGGATAAGCCTTAATCCTCTCCACCTCCTCCATGGGGAGAATTTCGAAAAATCCCTTCTTAGTGTGCATTCTCATGACATACCCTAACTGTGTACCAAATTTCAACTTTTAACTCCTAACCGTTTGGTCTCTGCGCTTATTATCATCATCAACCCATCTTGATTATATATATAGACTAGCAGACCACGCCACGCATTGTTGTGGCTCTAAATATATAACACTTCCCCAGTGGGGGGAAATGTTTTGAAAAATTTCTTCTTAGTGTACGTTCTCTTCATGTACCCTATTAAAACGCAATCAAAAATGCAAAAACCCGCATCTAAAATAGTAATAGAAGCCAAGTTCTTCACGGTAAGTCTTAATCCTGTCCCTTTCCCCCGCAGGGGGAATATCAAAAAATCCCTTCTTAGTGTACATTCTGTTGACGTACACTATTAAAATGCAATCAAAAACACAGGTTTTTTTAACAGGTTAGTTAACCGTTGTATAACTATTGTAGTAATTTACCGATGTAATAATTAAATTTACCAAATTTATAGAAATGTAAAAATCCTGAAGAGGGGTGCAAATTAAAGAAAATATTGCACCCGAAATGCATAGAAAATAAAGAATACGAATAAAAGCTTTGTCTCTGATTAAATGCGGTCCAGGCACAAAAACGGGGGTTATTTAGGTACAATTAACCCATAAAGTTTTTTCATCAATTTTGAGGAAATATTTTTGAAAAATTGATATTTTTAAAACTAATATAAAGTAAACCACACCATGGATATATACATATCTATTACTTATAGAAGCAGAGTTCTTTACAGTAAGCCTTAATCCTAACCATCTCCCTTCAGTGGGGGGGAATTTCGACATGTATATTATATAAACACACGTGCATATTCGAATGCGGCATTGTGTCAAAATTTCAAAGGAATTGGTAGGAACAAACGAACATTACATTTTTATTTATATAGATAGATAGAAGATGATCTGCTTTA